>NW_028279922.1:0-76932 GCF_059751315.1 Micrasema longulum
GTTCTTTCGCTGTCCATCCGCTCTACATGTCCAAACCAACGCAGAGCTTCTTTCTATATTTTCGATAGTGCTTATCTTAGCCTTGCATAATGTACGGATCTTAACATTTGTACATCTATCGTACATAATTTCACCATACATTTGCCTGAGAGATCACATTTCAACAGCATTCAGCTTTCTTTCATCCCTGTTTTTCCGAGTCCATACTTCGCTACCATACATCAAGGTCGGGACCAGGACTCCACTGTGAACTACTAATTTTGCCTCTTGCGACAAACATTAATTTGCTAAGGTTGATTTAATTAAGTTCACCGTTCACTCTGTTTCCGGCACTCACCCTCCTTTCAATATCTTTCTCAATCATTCCATCCATAGTAAACATACTTCCCAGGCACACAAATTCCTCTACCTGTTTTAGTATAACCCCATTCACAGTGATTTCAGATTTAGTCATACTTTCATTTCTTTCAAAAACCATCACATTCGATTTATCGACATTCATTAGCAAATTGCTTTCCTTGCATATATCGTTGACCTTCGTTACCAAGAATTGCAGTTCCTCTTTGTTGTTAGCAAGAAACACTGCATCGTCAGCATACAAAAGACAATTAACAGTTAAATCACCCATTTTTGCTCCCATTCTTAAGCCTTTCAGATCTTTCATACAGTTATCGATATACATGTTGAACAGCCATAGTGACATCAAACATTGATACAACTGATAATATTTCATTGATTCCAAACTTTCAAAATTTTCCTTCTTTTAAAAAACATGCACTGTCCTGGATTCAAACTAAAGATATGAACTCTTTTTTTCTATGATTTATTTTGTTTCCATTTAATTATAAGGAATATTTTTGTGTTTTTTTTAAATATTTTTTATTTCCTTTTTTAATTACTATAAATACCATAAAAAAATACCATATTATCTTTTACAGAATATTTTATTTTTTTCTTTCTTATGTTATACAAAAATATTATAACTGTCCATTATTTACTATAAAAAATTCATTAACATTTTCTTGTATACCCACAAACAGGCCATGCCATTGTGGGATTTTTTGTTAACTATTTTTCTATTAATATGTATTTCATTGACATGTAATTATGCTTTATTTTTTTATTGTAAAAAACAAAAAAAAAAAAAAAACATCCCTGTTTTACCCCTTCATGAATGTCAAACCACGATGTGTATGATCCATTTATCCTAACACATTTTGTGCTGTCTTTATACAGAGAAGCAATAGCCCGTGTCAGATTCCGCTCACTCCATACTCCGATAACACCTTCCATAATTTTTCTCTGTCAACTCATTTTTAACTTTACTTCATTTTTAAGCATAGTTTAAATACAAAATTTATATTCTATATCCTTTAAAATTATATTATTAAGTCAATTGTTCTTATGGGCGGTGTTGTTTTATATATGAATCACAATTGAAGGGTACAGAATAAAAGGATGAATTTTAAAAATGAAAGTTGGGAGATGATATTAAGTTTTCAAACCTCTTGGACATTAAAATAAACTTATAAATATAAAGGAAAGCTTCGTGTAAATAGCCTTTACTATTTTATATAATATAAAATGGTTTTCACTAGTATTATTATGAATTATCGTTTTTTTCTAGTATTTAACTAGCATCCATCCTTTATCCCCTGTATGCATTTTTTCCTGTTTAATTATCTTGGAAAGTACAGCCTCTATGTCAAATTTTACTTAATAGAAATGTAGCACATGTGAACTGCCGTAGATGCCATATTAAGTTTAAAACACATCAAAATTTACATCCATCCTTTATATCTTGTACCTTTGGTATAGTTTGGGTTGATGCTTTGTAAAAAAAGCATTGATTCCACCATTATTTTTTAGAAAAAGCCATAAGAATATGGATGAAATATATTGTTGTTTGACAAATTATATTACAACTTACCCTTTTAAGTAGCTGTTTGCATTTACTATCCAAATTCCAAACACCACAATGAGAATACTTGTTGATAGCTCCATTTTGTTACAAATGTAGTCAAATGAAGAAAATAACAATAATACATTTTGTTATTCTTTACGAATCGTTTTGGGTTATCTAACATATTGAAACAAATAATCTCCTTGTCAGAAAATGAATTATTACGTTTCTTGACTGATTAGATTGGGGATCCATCGAATACGATCGTTTTATCAACGCTCTTGACATTAATCTTACAGCGAATGGTTTTTCCGTTTGTTACCTAAATAAATATTTGTCGAGGTTGTTATTTACAAAACGTAGTAAAGAAAATATTCGCTTTTCTCATTATTACTAGATTCACATCTAACATCTTTTTGGTTTTTTTTCGTCCATTTTTTAATATTATTCTATATCGCTCTTGGCAGCCACATGAATAACAGTCAGGCAGAGAGTAAGCTGTACGTTATTGGACATATAAGACTTTACAAACGCTTTTGCGTCCGTCAAAGGGTAGAGGATAGAGGTGTCTGTCATTTTAAGTAGCTACAGTTCGTGTCCCAGATAACAAGACGTCTCTTAGTAAATTTTAGGGGACGAAATAGTTGTCCTTTATATTTTATGGAGCCTCTGTGTTTTTATAATGTTTATTGTATTATGTTAATTGTTTTCTATTGCACATTATCTAACCAATTAAATTTACGATCGAGGTAACGTTTATTTATTTTAACGTATTACAACAGAGATGAAGAAAGAACATTTAAGAGAAGGTAATATAGAAGTCTAAGCATCTACAGGGCTTATGACCTATCAATGGCTGGTTTAGTGACTTCTAATTACCTTCTCTTAAATGTTCTTCATCTCTGTTGTAATATGTTAATATAAACCGCTCCCCAGGGAGTTGAATCCAGTCCTTGTCGACAAAAATTTGGACAAACTCAAAATATTGTTGTTTATTTATTTATTAACGGACTTAGTCCATTCAAAAAATGGCAAATCTTTATGCTAGTGTTCTAATTTCATTACTTTTAGGCGGCCTTCATCGTGTAGTAGTTGCGACGCTTGACTCACGCGCGAAAGGTTCCGGGTTCGATTCCCAGTGAGAACACTAATTTAATGTGATTTTTCTCAAGCCTGGGTGTTTTGTGCTTTAATTCACCACTTTAATTTAACCTTTTGGCCTGTTGTGGTCTAAAAAAAAGAAAAATTTGACCAAATAAAATATATTAAAAATGAAAATGAATATTATTGTTTTTTTTTGTTGCAATTTTGATCGTATTAAATTAATTGATTAGTTTATTAGAAAGAAATATTTAAAATATTAATGAAAATATATTTATATCTTATTTCTTATTTCGTCTTATGCCGTTAAGTTATAGTCATAAGTTATAATTTATATTTTGAAATAATTTTTTTTTTCGACTTTTCATTGTGGAAATAATAATAAAATAAAACGTTTTTTTTCTATAAAATCAGTTTAATCAGATTCTTTAGGTTGTGTTATAATTCTTGTATTTTTGTGTAATTTCGCAAAATATGTGCAAATCTTCCAGCATGGTTTTATTTCTAGGCTAAGACATAACGAGCAATGACTAGAATTCCTTCCCATGACTCCTTAACGACCTGAGCGATCCTGGAGGGGGGCAAGTCGAATCCTTGGCTGCCACCTCCGGGCAGCTCGAGCGTGTAAGCCAACTTGACGTCAGCAACTCCGTACGCCCAATCGTCACTAGCGCCAGAAGCCAGATAGTTCAGGGCAGCTCCAGAGTTGCCGACCAGATACTTGGTAGACCCGGGAACGGCAGCTGCGTCGATGGCATCGCCGACCTTCTTGCCGAGAGAGCTCAGCTCGGCGTCAGTAGGAGTGGGTTTGCCATTGTATCCGTAGGGGTACAGGAAATAGCTTCCGTAGCTGTGGATGGCGAGGTACGCCTTTACTCTAGCCTTGTACTGGTTGATGATGTCACGAAGAGCTTGGGTTTCGGGTTCGGAGAAGGCCTTCGGCCCGGCGAAGATGTCGGAGCAAGGGTTGGAGCTGGATCCAGAAACCATCCATTGGAAATCGAAGTTCCTGTTTCCGTCGACTCCGGGGCAAGATGAGCTGGAAGCGGTTGAACGGGTCTTCCTCCACATACGAGTCTATAAAAACAAACGCCACAGTTTAGATTGCGCTTAAGAGCGGGATTAACTTTTTTTTACAAAAATGTTTATACTTACGTTAGTGTGGCTGTATTCGTAACCATCGGGGTTCAATACGGGGATGATGATCCAATCGATGCCGTTGACGACATCAGCTTCGGTGATATCTTCAACCAACTTGGTGATCATGTAAAGAGCCTGAGCCGGTGCGGCCCATTCCCTGGCGTGGATTCCAGCGTCGGAAACAATCACCGGTTTGCTGGAATCAGTTCCCCCCGTTGTTGAAATAATGATAGCCTTCAAGTCGCGCCCTTGGGTGGTCTTGGTGAGGGTCTTCACGGTGACCTTGGTGGGGTACTTTGCTGCGAGATCGTCCAAATAAGCGTTGATCTGTAAAATAATCACACCGTATAAACGAATACTCGACAAATAACTAGAGATCTTTTCTAATTTCATTGAACTTACATCAGCATGACGATGGTAAGCGGTGAAGCTGATTTTGCCGTCTCTGGGTGAGGACAACCTAGCCATCTCGTTAACGTGACGTTCATTCTCCAAAACTCTGAAAATCACCATCAACTTAAACCGCTTGTTCATTTGCGCTCGGTGTAATTAAAAACGAAACAAAATTTAAACTCACGCTTCAACATCTTCGATGGAAACAATGAAGGGGATGTTGGCGGCCTTCATCAGGGTTTCGAAGACCGGCTGTGATTTGCCAGGAACCATCACTTTAGCCTCGCGGCCGAGAACATGAGCCCTCTGCCATACGTCAACTCCTTCGACTACAGCTTCAGCGCTGTTGATGAGGTCATATTGCCTCTGGCTCAGAGGATAGATGTCATACAGCTTTCCGCTAAGAACGAGAAATTATAAAGTTATCCATCTGATTAAGCGTAATCCGTACATTAATGTTTTGTCTCTTAAAAATAAACGTAAATGAGTAATTTTCTATTGTTTGTTATTAATTAACGCTAATTACTTCGTTATTTATATTTAAATTACAATATTTTACCCTTTAATGGACGGGTCGATTTCGGCTGCCACGAAGGCAATCGCCACCAAAAACACGCACACGAACAGCTTCATTGCAAACTACTGAAAATAATACAATGTTCATTCCTTTTATAGGCTGAAAATTTTCATAGTATCTTATCAACTCGATAAAAATCTCACTTTTTAAACTAGTTTGATTTATTAATATTTATACTGTCTGAAGTCTGAAGATGCCCATCAGAGGGTGAAAGCTCTAATTGTTCGAGTAAATAAGTTGAAGTGTACTAAGTATTTTTAATTAGTAACTTGTATGTAAATAAAAGTTATTACATCATTAATATTTATACGTTGATGTTATTTATTAGACGATATTATTATATTAAAAATTTTAGTGTTTTATTTATTATTTATTTATTTAATAGAAACAAACAGTCGAAAATGATATAATAACATAAAAAAGATACGGTTTAAAGACAGACCAGCGAAGTTTCTAAATAAAAAGTATTCACATTAAATTGTGGTACCTACAACAAAAGGGTGTGTTTATGTGTATTCGTATGAGAGTAAGTGTAGAGGTGTGTTTGTGTGTATTTGTGTGGGATTGAGTATTCAGGTGTGTATAAGTGTGCGCATCATTAAATAGCAAGTGGGATCGTATCGCAGCCAGAAAGAAAGAATCTTTATTTATTTTTAAATAAATTAAGGTGCGTGTAAAAAATAATTCAATAGATGAAAATAAAGCATTATACTTAGAGCAAGAACGATAGAGGAAAAAGTGTTGGGCATAGTTATTGCTACAGATTGGCAGATGGAATAAATACTTATTTCTTGTCACGCAAAAACATTATGATTAATTTTGGAGAGTAGGTTAAAAGAGTCTACTTTATCATTTAATAATTTATATAAATAGCATAATTCAGATATAGTGCGTCTATTTTCAAGTGCGTCTAATTTCAAAATTTCTATTTTGTTTTATTGATATTTTCAATATTTTCCGACGTCCTGCTTCAAGCACTCATTTTATCAACATATTTATTCTAGTTTCAACACCTTTGTATTGTCGTAGACTCAAATTACGAATTGACTCAGAATTTATATTTTTTTTTATAATTCAAATGTATCCAAGTAAATGGCTATTCTTTAATTTTCATTGTGTTGTTTTACTCTAAAACATTTAAGTTTGTAAGTGAAAATTCTTGATGGAAGTTCATTGTAATTTATTATATAAATAAAACACGAGTGATACTTTAATCCACAAATTTGGAATATCCAGTGACCGGTTTCATCGCTTTCGCGACATCTTCGATACTGGTATCTTTATTAAAAAGTTAAATGTATTTATACAAAACAGAGGTAAGGATAGATAATTCAAAGTTATATGTAAGTAAATTAAATAAAGGTTTATTTAATTTATTTCCTCTTAATAATATTTTTTAAAGCATCAAAAACAAAATAATATATGTTCATTATTTTATACGTAAACAGTATTATGTCTGTACTCTAATTCGATTATTAATTTAAACTAATGTCTGAGCACTCGATGACAAACTATTATTAAATATAAAGTTTATATTTGAAGCACTAACTTTGTGGTTATTCATTACAATAAAATAAATAAAACAACTTTGTTTTTAACCACTAATTTTTATTTTTCATCGACCGGTTTCAAAGCAAACAAGCTTCTTTGTCAAGGTTTACATAACTTTACGTTTACGTTAGTATACCTTGACAAAGAAGCTTGTTTGCTTTGAAACCGGTCGGTGAAAAATAAAAATTAGTGGTTAAAAACAAAGTTGTTTTATTTATTTTATTATTATAAAATAGTTTATTGGAACAAAATACATTTTAATACTTTTTTTTCTTTATAATGAATTAATATTATAATAATATGTATATTTTATTGAATTAAAACTCTATGAAAAAAAAAATTATAAAATTATACAGGTGAGAGACTATCACATCCTGTCACTACTTCTGTTCACTTTACTTCATAGTCCCAACGTTCCTTCATACTTCCGTGGAAAATTTCAAAGCTTAACAGTTCATAGTTTACGTCATCTTATTTTAAAAGCTGTCTGTAATTTTTCTCTCACAATTCCTCCTTCTTCTCTAACGCGTAAAGACGCTTTGCGGTTCGACTGTGGAACCATCTCCCATCCTCTACCAAATATGTTTCTTCAGCAGCTCTGTTTAAATCATGCCTGAAGAAACATCTACTTTCTCTTCCTGAATCTATCCCACTTTCCTCTCTCATTATTTCTTTTTCCTACGGGAGATATTACGCATAATGTTAGTTTTAGTTTTGTATCTATTTTCTCTTTTGCATACGTTTTGAAGCTAAAACTATTGTTTATCAACAACACTTTTTATTTTGTTAGTAAAAAAATATTATTAATACGTGCGCTGATATTTAAAGCTATTTAATTCATAATAGTTACGTACCACGCACTTTTTTGTAATGCGATTTTGCATGTTAATATAAAAAGTATCCTAACGAGATTGTTTTGTGTTTTTTTTTTAATAAAATTATATACAACACTTTTTATCTCTTCTTCTGCTTCATTAATTGGACAATTTCATTACAAAATAAATAAACCTACTTACATATTTTCTTTAAGAACTTAACGGATTAAATATTAATGATCTGGGTATTTTTAATCCTCTTATCATAATAGATAAAATTAAATAAATCGTAAGTTTATCATGACATAATTTTTGGCTACTGCTATTTTTTTTACCGCATTCAAAAACTATTTTATCGATTTTTTATTATTCGATTTGATTTACTTAACATTCAGTTTGTGAAAGATCTTAACCGATTCATTTAACAAAATCAAATGTTGACGTTTTTGTTGTCATTTAAACGTTTTGTCGATGAAATGACTTTAATCAGTGAGCCCTGTAAGCAGTATTGGCTTCAACTAATAAACATGAATCAATCTTAGTCAAAATTACAAAAATGTTTTTATCCGGATTATGTTATTGTTTTTGTATGTAATCATAATGATTTAGCACACGTGTTTGTATGCGAGTTACACAGCATTTCTTTTAGAATTTACATGTTTTATATTCCACAAGTATATTTTTTTTCTGACTTTGTTCTAGCTAGTGTTGGGAACTGAAGAAAATTTAGGATTTCAGATTTAAATTAAGGTATTCAAAATTTTTTTATAGTTTGTCTAAATTTTGTAGACAAGGACTGGATTCAACTCCTCCGGGAGCTGTTTATATTAACAGGTTACAACAAAGATGAAGAACTTTTTAGATAAGGCAATATAGAAGTCCAGGCATCTACAGGGCTTATGACTTGTCATTGGCTGGTTTAAGTGGCAACATTACACACTGTGTAAACTCACCATTCTGCCCATATTTACATTTATAAAAAGTTCTTCATCTCTGTTGTAATCTGTTAATTAAGATATTCAAAACTTATATGTACACATATTACGGCAAACGTATTCAGAATAAATAAACATTGACATTGCAAGATTCAAACGTATTTAGAATAAAAACACATTCTTTTGGTGAAATTCAAACGTATTTGGAATAAAACTATATTTCTTTTGTGAATTTTAAACTTATTTAGAATAAAAACATGTTCTTTTTGTAAAATTTAAACTTATTTAGAATAAAAACATGTTCTTTTTGTAAAATTTAAACTTATTTAGAATAAAAACATGTTCTTTTTGTAAAATTTAAACTTATTTAGAATAAAAACATGTTCTCTTTGTAAAATTTAAACTTATTTTGAATAAAAACACATTATTTTAGTATTTAAAATAAAAATTCATTCCTTTTGTGAAATATAAATGTATTTAATATAAAAATACATTTGAATGTCTACTTAATACCATTTATTAAAAAAAATCTTAATAACATCATATTATCATTTCTGGAAGTTTACCTTATTTTTGGATCTTTATCATCAAAATCAAACAAAACAAACAAACAAACCATCACGCCATTTCCCCGTAGGGGTAGGCAGAGAGGATATAACGCCATAACACTCTATCTTGGCATACAGACCTCGCTTCCTCTACATTCATACATCTTCTCATGCGCGCACGCTGATTATTCTTACTTTTGACATATCCATCTTCAAGTATATGATGTACTTGATCGTGCCATGTCTTTCTCGGTCTTCCTCGTGTTCTGCATCCATCAACATTTGCATCGTAGATCATTTTAGCCGTTCTTTCGCTGTCCATTCGCTCTACATGTCCAAACCACCGCAGCACCCCTTTCTTGATTCTGTCAATAATGCATGTCTCAGCCTTACACACTTCACGGATCTCGACATTTGTGCACCTATCATACATAGTTTTGCCACCCACTCCTTTCAATATTTTTCTCAGTCTTTCCATCCCTAGTAAACATACTTCCCGGGTACACAAATCCTTTTACCTGATTCAGAATATCTCCGTTCACACTGATCTCACATTTAGTTATATTTTCATCCCTTTCAAAAACCATCACTTTCGATTTATCAACATTCATAAGCAAATCGCTTTTCTTGCATACATCGTAGACTTTTGTTACCAAGAATTGCGGGTCTCCTTTGCTGCTAGCAAGAAGCACGGCATCATCCGCATCCAGAAGACAGTTAACAGTTATACCACTCATTTTTGCTCCCATTCTTAAATCTTTCAGTTCTTTCATACAGTTATCGATGTATGTGTTGATGTCATAATGATTACTTAATTTGCATATTTTATTTTATCTTGATGAATTTCAGTTCATTACTACTCGAATAGTGTTGCCACGTTTTATTTTAATCGTATTTATTTTTGAAATAATATATGACACACGTATATAATTCACCGCAATAAGTATAACGAGCTTATCAATTTGATAACAGATTGGGTTGAATTTTATCTACGATCCGATGTTTTGATGTGATTTTAATTCACTTAATTGATTCCGTAATCAAATTTTAAAACAATTAATCCCTGAGATAAGGTTTACCGATGCTACTAATAAAAATGTAATATATATATGTCGCTGCCAAATAGTTTAATCAGCTACTTAAGTTGGCGGCTCGGCTGTTCATTAAATCCCGGCATTCGACTGAATAGCTAGGCTTAAGCCGACCATCCACCCGCAGTTGTTATAGAGTTCTGGGAGTTTCTCTGCCAGGAAAGTTGTTATAAATATTCCTAAGGAATTTGTAAGAGAATTCCTAAGAGTTTGTACTCTATGCAGATTTAGGAGAGAGGAGGAGGATGTATGAACAGAGGCCAACACATCGTCCCCACCTCTCAGGATCCCCTAAATGCCTCTATTTTTTTAATATGTATTTAGACATATTAACGTATACAACGATATACCAAACTATGCATCACATTAAATCAATTAAAACATAATTTTGACGAATCAAAAAACATAAAAATTTTACATGTAGGACATAAAGGTCAAAAGTTAGATAGGTTTTTTTGTATCTTAGTAATCGATATGTTTCTTCTTTGGGTGATACCGTGTGTTGGATTTGTTCCGGCGTTTCGGCTACCATTGCAGGAGCCATCTTTAGGATCTCACCCAAACAGGAAGGAGGATAAATTATCAAGTTAGGTTAAGGATTGAGTTAAGTAAATACCATTTTTTTTATTATTATTAAACTTAACATAACCTATCCTAACCTAACCTAACCTAACTTCACATAACAACATTAATTAAAAAATAACTCTATTATTATTGTTGTATTAAAACTAAAGAGGCCAAGCGACGTTCAACCCTTTCGTCAAAAGTTAATAGTAGATATGTATATGTACCTATACATATTTTTCTGTGTTTTTATTAATATATTTCGGGAGATAGTGTTGTTGATATGTCTATATATATATATATAAATAAATATTGGATAATTTATATAGCGCCATTTTTGTGAAAATCACCTCAAGGACGCTGTACAATAAAAAAATATCCCAGCACGTCTTGCAGCTACAAAGCGCAAAGACGGTTGGGATTCTAGTCCCTCGTTTACAATTAAAATATATTTCAATTATAACAGATATGAGCTTGATTACAGCACGTCTTGCAGCTACAGAGCGCATGGATGGTAAGAAATCCAGCCCCCATTTACCCATTTTTAAAAAATTGACAATGAAGTTTAACTGTATTAATGAAATTAAATATTTACATAATTATCATCATCATCATTCCCTTTCAGCGCATAATGGTGCACAGGGCACTGCATCGGTACACCAATCGCAGCGTATCAGTGTAAAAACACCCTTTTAAATAATATTTTATATCAATTATGTCGGGAATCGAACCCAAGACGTCTTGCATGGTAGTCAAATGCGCTGACCATTACACCACGAGGCTGATTTTACGTATATACAGGGTGTTTTTTAAACCCTGTCACATCCGAAACCACGATGATCAGTATGGGCTCTTGACATATTAAAAAAAATATTTAGAACGAAGAAAATTTGTAAAAATAAAATATTGAAAATAACAAATGGTTGCTAACCTCTGCAGGGGAGGAGCGAGGGGGCGCGGCCGCGCGGTTAACGGTGTGTCAGACTCCCCCCCCTTCCCCCCTCCTCTTTCTCTCCTGCAGAAGTTAGCAACCATTTGTTTTTTTTTAATTTTTTAATTTTTGTAAATTTTATTCGTTCTAAAAATTTATTTTAATGTGCCAATACTGATCATCGTGGCTTCGGATGTGAAAGGGTTTAAAGAACACCCTGTTTAACATTAAACAACTTTTATATTAATCATTCAGTTTTTAGACCGGTTTCAAAGCTATACAAGGTTCTTTTTCAAGGTTTACTTAACAAAAATAATTGATAACCACAAAGTTAGTACTTCAAATATAAAAAAATAACATTTAAAATGCTTGGATCTCGTTTATTGGGGATTGATGGCACCACTGAACCATAATATTTCATGAGATGGTCTTATTACTGTGAAAAGTAGGAAATTCTTTCCAATTTGCATGAAATATGTCTCCTGTCGACCCGCTGGACCGAGCCCTCTCATTACTTCGTGACAAATCGGCTCCGGTCGGCAATCCTCGACTGGCGGCGTCAAGGCTGCGTGTATCGAGACACTAATAAGATAAATAGCTTCCTTGGGACTTGTCACGGCGGAGAGTGGAATCCGACTCCTGCATGCTCTCATCAAACTGAGTTATCGAAGTCGTTTGCATGATCGAAGTTGGTTTCCAATTCCAGATTCAAACATACGTGCCCTAGCTTTCTCCGTGACATGACGTACGGATGCACATGTTTCATAGTTTTATATTGAAACGAGTTGAACCCGGCAATGCTTTACTATTACTATATTTGAGTACATACTCGTATAGATGGTGTCTCATAATCCAAGGTATTCCTTTTAAGGGGTGTTAGGCCAGCTCATGACTCACCAAAAAATGCAAATATGACCTCCGTAAAAATGCTTTACTTTTCGAGATATTTCCACTTTTATGAATTTTCCGAACATCTTCGCTTTAGATCAGTTTCTCGAGAGCCATTCCTTCAAATTTTCATATTTTAGGATTCTAATTTATGTTTAACAATCCTGAATAATTATTCTGTTGATCGCAGTCCCAAATATTACATTATTATTGCGGTGGTCGTTCAAAGACACACACTTAAGGTTTTATTAAGGGCCCTATGTACATCGATACTGTTAAGTTTCAAAACACAATAACCTTTTTTATCAAAAAGGGTTAAAAATTACATACCGAATGACCTTGAACGTCCCATACTTATAATAAATCTTGACAACCACCCGATGGATCTAAACCTGGTTTTCACTATCATGTAACGTGTCCCAAAATAAAGCTACTCGTATTTGTTATACATTTAATAAATAAAAATTAGTACGTCATATTCGTTTCTTACCGAAAATTACTGTAAATTACGGTACTTTGCCGCGCCTTTTGGTAAAATTACGTAATTTTACATCTATACCTACATGCAACTTATGTTAACGCCCAATATTTTTTAAGTTTTTGAACAGTTTCATTATAAATATCAATATTGTATCCTTGTGGCGTTCTTTTGTCAATAAATAAATTAGTAACACTTGACAAACAAGATTGATTGCATAGAATTAAGAATAGTCCAGAAGGAGCATAGAATTGTGGGGGTGGTTTGCGGCCTTTGGCTTACCTGTCGGGGTCTCTCTGTACACGCTGTGTGTAACTTTTATACGCACAGGCATGTGCGTGAGGTAGGATTAGGCAATCGTCCTTTTTACCTGCATCCGTCCGCTCGGGGCCTCGCGTCCCTGCTGGAGCCTGCAATCGGTCCCGCCGGTGCCTTATGGCCTCTCGCTCGACACCCTACTACGTTCTTTTCAGAAGGTGGCGGGGAAAAGGATTCACATATATATTATCACACAAGAAATAAGAACGGCTTACTTACAGACTATCACTCCCTCTCACTTCTGTTCAATGTACTTCATAGTCCTAACGCTCCTATATACCTGTGTGAAAAATTTCAACGCTTATCAGTTCATGGTTTACCTCTTCGTTCTCATTCTCAAGGCACTCTCTTAATACCCATACACAATTCCTCTTTCTTCTCTAACTCATATAGTGTCCATGCGGCTCGACTGTGGAATCATCTCCCATCCACCATCAAAGATGTTACTACATTATCTCTGTTTAAATCACGTCTGAAGAAATATCTCCTTTCTCTTCCTTAATCTCTCCTCCTTTCCTTTTTCCTCTTTCCTCTTTCCTCTTTTTTCCTTTTTCCCATTGAGTAATAGTTTCGATTTAAGGTAATTTATAAACAAATACGTTTATTTCTATTTTTATATATCTTTAAATTTTTAATCTTTTTTTTTCTATTGAATATGTTCTGTAACTTGAATTATAAAAATAAAACTTTTATTTTATTGGTTGGTTGGAAGAAATTGCCATTTGGCAATAAGCCCGCCAATGTACAAATAATCATTATGTACAAAAAGTTAAATAAATAAAAAAAAATAAATACATGGATAACACTATTTATTTTATAAGAAAACTGGCGTGTAATACAAAGATATTTTATTACACGTTCAATAAAATCTAACTTACTTCGAATTTATATCTAACACGTGTTTTATAGAAGACTAATTTTATGTGAGGAAGTACTGCAGTTGAGTTTCGGACAAGGAGAGAAGGACGGGCCTTGAACTTCGCGCCTTTTATAGCCTTTGTTCTGGTCGCCCTCTACTTCCGGCTGGGTATCGAACCGCAGGCTGGTAACTTAACGAGCTGCGTTCGCTTGCGTGGTTTCGCTCCTCGGTAGGTCCTTGAGGATTGTTTATGACGGAGGCGCCACAATTTGAATAAATCGGACTGTGTCCAATAATTCCCCCACTATGCCCTTCTTTTGCCGCGCGCATTCGTGAGGTCGTAGCGTAATGTTGCTTGATGGGAAAAAAAATTAAAACACAAATGTAAGGTAAAAAAAAACGCTATTTTTATATCATATTACATAATATTTGATGTTTTGAAGATAATGTCGGTCAAATGTCCACCACAGAGTTGTTTAATCCGAGATCCAATTTCCGTTAATTCTCTCATTAGATGAGCAAAGTGGGGTAAAAAAAAATACTGCCCTGGCAACACTAACGAAATTTCCATTTTGATTCTTCGACAATCTGACAGATGGAAAAATAATTCAATTTTTAAGTAATACATTTGTTATATACACATTCATTTGCTAATTACACATGAAATGTGATTGCATCCTGTTTCTTTAAAATCCTAGCAGTATTTCTACACTTTAAAAAGACACAACACGGCATAGTTGAATTCAAATCAGGAGTTGCGTACTGAACAACGTCTACAAATAAACTAATGGGTCAAAACGTAAACCTACTCATTTATGAGTAGTTGAGTCGCCTTCTGTTTGATGTGCGTATGCGGTTTCTGGACTACTCTTAATTCTATGATTGATTGTTATTTTTTTTCAAATAATTTTTAGTTTGCGCTTGTTATAAATGGAAGCTTCTAAAAATACCCGAATATTGTCTGAATTCTGTAGGAGCTGGATGTAACTTTCAAAGTCAATGAATCAAGTGAGCTGTTGACGTCATCCTCCAACCAAAGGCAGAGTAAAGAATGAGTGAAATATTGAAATTGCATGAATAAAACATATGTGGGAAATATTAAAAGGGCTGAATAATACATAAGGGAAGGTCATTTTATGGCGGGATGAAAGATTGCACGATGAAGTTGACAAGTACTTGATGTGGGGACCAACATTTGTAATACGCCGGCTGTTTTATATGCCATACTCGTATGTAGGGTTGCCATCCGTACCAATATATAGGTATGATCACCGTCATTGAGTCCTCTGTCCCGACAAAACCAATAATGTCCCGATTTCAACTCGCAGAATACAGAAAGCGCAGTGAGGTTACTGGTGCATAATAAATATGAACAACGCATGTCTTGAACAAGCAGACGAATATGTGCATCTGGAAAGCATGCTTTCAAGAGGTAGATGAGTAGAAAAAGATGTTCAAAGGAGGGTGAATGCAAGCAAAAAAAATAGTGGCGCCTTAGCACAGTAATTGCTAATAAAAAAATGCTTATCGAAGCTAGATTAGCAAAGCACAGCAGGGTTTTAGTCCCAACATGCACGTATGGATGTAAGTGAAACATGGAATTGGCAGAGGAAAGGCGATAGCGTAATGAATGCGGTCAAAATGCGATCTCTTAGACGAATATGTAAGAAATCATTGTATGTATGCCAGGGTTACGAATGATGATATTGGGCGAGAGTGGAAATCTGAGGTAGGTGTAATTGATAAGATTAAAAAAGGGTCTTTGAGATGGTTTGGTCAAATAGAACAAAGAGATGATGAAAGAGTGGTTAAACAGATATATTTATATGGCAGAATGAATGATGACATAGGACGTGGACGACCAAGAAAGACTTGGCCTGATCAGATAAACCAAAACCTAATGTCTGGTCCTGTCAAAAGCAGACACAAAAGGTATGTATAATGTATATGTCTGAATGGGTGTCTACAATGCTCACTTTCGTCTACTTGAAATTCCATTTTGAAGGCAAACACAATATCTTGTAGAGCCAAATTTTTTTTATGCCTTTCCATTTTGTTTTACTTTTGGTTCTCAATTTTAAATTTGGGAAAAACGGACACAACTTGTAATATAAATAGGTGCGAAGATTTTCACAGTAATTGTTAACAATAATTAATAATTTTTTGTTCTGTATTTATATATGTTTTTTTTCAATTTTTTGTTCCCGTTTATGTAAAAATAAATAAATATGTTTCACATATTTAACTAGTAATTTGTACCGTGTTGCAGTCGGCAGTAGGCACATTTATTTTATTTTATGTTTATTATTTTCTTTTTTTTCACATTTCCATTCATTTTTGTAGTACATAGTGCTGGGAACCATGTTGAGTTAAGTTTAAGCCCGTCGTCTTTGTTTATGTGTTTTAAGTGTCTGTGTATTTCAATTGCCTCTTTTATTATTCGGGCACTGTAATTACTGGGTTTATGTAAAATTTTCGGTTCGAAGGCGAAAAAATGTCCGGTGTCTATAAAGTGTTCCGCTATTGCAGATTTGTCAGGGTGCCCAAGTTTATACGCTCTTTTGTGTTGCCTTGTTTGTCATATGTACACTTTATCACATCCTGGGCTACTTAGTTCCGTTTCCTTCCTTGCAAATACTTATAATTTGTTGACAACTAATACTTTTTCCGCAGGAAACACCACATAAAAAGAAAGAAAAACATTTCTTTTAAATTAAAAAAAACAATAATATACTAAAATAGATTGTTTTGTTACTACTATCCTGAAGAGGCTCTAGCCAAATATGGCAACCCTAATCATATGTCGTGTGTTCTGTAATGCTACGCGGTAATTCCGCCGTTTCGCTCTGCTTCTGAGTAATATTCTGTCAAAACATTGCCAAAACTTGAGACTTTTGTAGGAAAAGTTTGGGAAGAAGTTCACTCTCCTTCTTCACATGACACATGAAGCTTACATTGATCTAAATTCTCATTAAATAAATAGGTATTTGAGCTGAATTTACCGAATAAGTCCGCCTTGTGGATCAATTCAAAGGTTAGCGCGTTCGCCTACCGTGCAAAACGTCTCTGACGTAATTCCCGATACGTTTATTTACTTATTTATTTATTTATTAACGGATATTGTCCATATATACAATTTATAGGGTTTAAATATTACAATAAAAGAATAGTTAAAATGATTTTTAAAGAATCATTGACGAACATAAGGGACATCAAGACAAGATCTGGACTATTTATTTAGTGCTCGTTTAAATCGTTGTAAACTTAAACCAAAAAGTCCACATCTTGTATTGAGTTAACAATACGACAGAGACGGGTCATTGGAGAATTAAGGCCATAGTTTGTTCTATGCTGATCGATGAACAGTACTTTACTGTTTCTCAACCTACGAGTCGGAATATGGAATTTTATTTGTCCCAGTAATGATGGAACATCGATTATACCATTTAGTATGCTGGAATCAATATTAGTTCTACATTTTTGTAGACTAGAAATATTTAACATTGACTTTATATCAGCATAAAAATAATTACCTCTCTCTAGTTTAATCATCCGCGCTACTTTTCGAAGCAAGCAATGTTGGACTGATTCAATGTGATTTATGCGATTCACATAGAATGAAGACTAGACCACGGAGGCATATTCTAGAAGAGGGCGAACCGTTGAGCAATAAAAAGTTTTGATTGTACGGACATTAGTAAAATCAGAGGATATTCTTTTAATGAAGCCAAGTAATTTCAGTGATTTATTTACTGTAATATCTATATTCTCGTTGTTTGTTAGTTTATAGTCCAAAACAACTCCTAAATCTCTGATTGACTAAACTACATCAATTTTGGAGTTTTCTATTAGGTACTCGAAGGAAATCGGTTGTTTTTTTCTATGAAATGACATTATTTTGCATTTTTCATATTGAGTTCTAATTTATCTACTTTACACCATTGGTTAAAAGAGGTCATGTCTGATTAAAGAAGAAAACAGTGTTTGAATTACCTATAAACAGTTTATTACACATTTTTTGAGACGTCCCAACTCCATGGGACTAAAAGTCCTGTGTTGAGGTGGGACTACTAATTAGTTAACACAGACATACGAGTATATTACCACAAATATTATAAAAGATTAGAAACACAATATTAATTTTAAAAATAAAAATAAGGCACATTAATATGGTAAACAGCAAACTCAAAATGGTCGTATATTTGGAAAATCATTAAGGAGTTTCACACTCAAATCCCTCCCACTAAGGAAAATCCAGTCTTGTACGACCTAAGCCAATTACAACACTTATATAAAGAAACACATGTACACAACTGACTGAACCTGCACCTACCTAAATAATAGCGTAATTCAAAACCATCTCTAAATCTTGCAAAAACATTTTTACTATGTTTGAACATCCATATTTCTTCGATTCTTCCATTTGTTGATTTTAGTGAAATAAAAGAGCTGAAGCCTTTATTTTTGTGAAGAGATTTATCTGACTAAATTATTTCACATACTAGGCAACGCCTGAAAACAATTTTAAAATGTTTAAACTTCTTCGTGGATCAGTTGGTTTTAATACAATATTTGAGTTTGTCGAAATGTTTGTAGGCATGACTGTATTTCAAAGTGTTTTATTTTAAATAAATTCAAATTATTTATTCTTTGACTAGACCTATAAAAAAATGTAGGATTTTTTTTTCAGTCACCAATTTACACTAACAAAATCAATATTTTCCAATTACTACAAAAATCATAAATACTGTTACTAAATTAGCTCTGTATTAAAATAGTGGATATTCAATTCTCATTGGCTTTAGAATAAATAGTGTTGCCAAGAATAAAAATATTAAATGTTATGAAATATTTGTAAATAACCACTTACCGACTTTTCTATGTCTACCGGTTTCGAGACGTACCCGTCTCTTCGTCAGGACAACAATTAAACCAACATGCAAACCAACATGCAAAACCCATACACCTTGACCATAGTTGTTGCACAAAAATATAAAACCAACACGACATGCATTTTAATACGCACATGCACAAACAAGGACAAACATGCACTGATTAAATTATGAAAATATTCTCTTGCTTGAGAACTAATGAAAAAAGTAAAGTAATAATCATAATTTGTAATGATTAGGACAAACGTGCACTGATTAAATTACGAGAATATTCTATGTTGTTTAAGAAATAGTTGAAAATAGGTAGAGGGAATGGAGGGAGGGGGTGAGCTTAATAGGTTTGGGGTGACCATTACAGTGGAACATCGTATAAATTAAATAATTCAGGTGTTTACCAATTAAAATGTAATTCTTGTTCTTCACTTTACGTTAGAAAAACATCAAGATTTTTTTGATATCCGTGTTAAAGGACATATGAGGTCTCTTCACAATAACAATTTCTCCGAATTCGCAAATCAAAATAATATGGAAATATTTCACATTAGAAAAGCTTTAAAAAATAATGTTCCTTTGATCAATAATCAAACAACCTTTAATATGGTCCGTTATACGATGATCCACTGTAATGGTCACCCTAAACCTATTAAGCTCACCCCCTCCCTCCATCCCTTTTTTTACTTTTTCTCAAACCGCATATAATATTTAATATAATATAAATTATAAATATAAATTAATCAGTGCATGTTTATTCTAATCAGTGCATGTGCTTATTTAAATGCATGTCGTGTTGGTTTTACATTTTTGTGCAAGGTGTATAGTGGATTTTGCATGTTGGTTGAATTGTTGTCCTGACGAAGAGGTGGGTACGTCTCGAAACCGGTAGACATATAAAAGTCGGTAAGGGGTTATAAACAAATATTTAATAACATTTAGTGAAATGTTTGACCACTAAGTTAATGCTCCAAATATTAATATGAAATGAAATATTATTACTGTTATAGTGTACCCCGTGTTACACTGTTCCCCGCCTGACCCTACTGGTTGTTTGAACGCGCCAGCTTTAAAAAATCCACCAGTACCTACACTAGCGGTATTCTACATAATTCGAAAGAACGTTAGATATAAGTACGTTTTATCTACGAAATGTAGTATGTGCTGTATTTTTGTTAAGCCCGTTTGAATTTCAATCCATTTCAATAAAAATATTGCCGCGAAAGCACCATTTTCCAAAATTTGTTAGTATAATGACTCTGTCGTTATCCCACAGCTTCCAAACGTGCTTTTACATTTTAAATTCTCCAAAACCCATCCAGTTCGTAAAACCCGCCCAACCCCACATACATATTACACCAGAAATAGAATAAAAGCTCTTTTCGTGAGCCCATCCCGTGTTCATAGAGAGATTCATTTTATAGCGCTTTAATGGATGATTGCGCTTTGACCGAAATCAAATGGTTATTGAGTGAGATTTTAATAGCGTCGTGATTAATTTCAGTGTTTTCCGGTAAAAATACTGAATTACCAATATTTTTACCAATAGCTAACAGGGGCGAACCGTGTATAGAAGCGATTATGCGCAGCTTACCATTATATTTTACTAACCATAATAATGTTCTATCGTAACTTTATTTACAGAAAAACAAATAAATAATTAACATTTATTTTAAATCATTTCTACCGTTTGTATTTTTATCCTAATATAAATACAAATTTTAATAAAGCGCGCCCAGCGCCTGCGGTGAGCCAAAAAACTAGCCGATTATTCCAGCTTATTTTTTATGCAAATAAGTATACTATATTTTGAATATATTAACCCCAATGCGGGTTTTTTCTCCTAGATTAAACTTGCAGAATATACAAATTATTTGAAGATTCTTGATTTGGAAAACAGTATTTCAAACATTGTTTCTTAAGGACTGTTTTCCTTTGAGATGGTACTTTTGACATAAGACCATAATTACTTTCATGCGTCATATTGCAGGACATTTAGCGCTCCACGCGGCCGTTTTTAGCACTATTAATTACTTGAACAATGCGGCCAGTTGACATTTCAATTGAATACCTAATATCGACTGAATTCATAGTAGTATTTTTTATGTCACTATCTCAATATTTGAGTTTTTCCTTTCTCCTTCTTCTCTTCACTTCTCCTCTTCATAGTATAGTGTATTTTTTTTGATAATTTCCGTTTCAAATTTTGTATAAAATTGTAAGGTTCTGTATACATATTTTAAATACACAATAGGTTATAACTTAGAATATGTTCTTATAATTTTCTCAAACTGAACGGTTTGGGTAGGTAGGAAAAAATTGCCTTAAGGCAATATCCCCGTCCTTGTGTGTATGTGTATATTATATGCATAGTGTTCTTCTTCTGGCGGTGCCTTGCCATGTCCCCCCGACGTTGGCGATCACTACAGCGAAAGCATCTCGGTCCTGCGCTACTCTTGTATTCCGCAGCCAGGACAACTGCTTATTGGATGTACTCGCCATAGGGGTTTCTGGGAAAAGATGACCAAGGGGGTTTCCCTTTCCCGTTTCCTTCTCTGGTGGATTTTTCTGTCGGGTTACCTTGCCTTAGCTGGTTGTTTCCGGTTTGCAGGCGCCAGAAACTCGCATTTCATCTTCTCGTTATCTGCTGTGATCACACCGTTATGGGTGTGATCCCATTGCCCGTGATTCGCGACGTGGACGCTAACGATCAGGACTAGTCAGTAGTGTTGCCGGTGGAATGCAACTGGGCGTTCGCAGTATTTTATAGAATCACACCCTCCAGCAAGATGTGACTCACTGCGACCCTACTGACAGTTTGAACCCAGTATAGTGTTAAATGAATAAATACCTCTTCTCCTTCAGTAGACACTTGTCAAAAACTTTTTTTTCAAGTTTGAATGTTTGAAATTTCGTTAGTTCACATTTTTTAAAATATCTATACATTCTTTAAGGCAAATGATCTAAAATACTAATAATATCTTTTAGCAAAAATGTAAAGCTTAACTGGGTGTTTTTTTCCGAGATCAAAATGAAAATAATATGTATGTGTTTTTGAAAACATTATGAAAAGTACAAATAACCGTAAAATGAATACAATGTGTACTGTCTCAACATTTTGAATCTTGCAATGATTTGCAAAATACTCGATCTTTGATATTCTTCCTTTCGTTGGCAGATTATCGGTTTTCCACCTGAGTTGAGTTTCCTACTACAGAGCATATCTGATGTTTGGAATATTATATCAGAATATGTATTTCGTAAAGTATCTACCGTAGTTTACCCAAAGCTTTCCTCTTTTTGTTAAAACAAACTCACGTCTCCCGTCTCCCGTCTCCCGATCCCTCCGACTCCATCCCCCGAGAGAAAAGTGAACATGTACAGGTTTACAAAAACTTCCATGTTAGCATGTTGCTTTTCCATTCTATTTTTTAACAGAAATGAAAATCAGAAAGACTCCGAGTTTATCTTTTTATAAGAACTTCGAAAATATCGCCACAAAAGGCTTTGTCGAAATAACCGGGAACCTATCCAGAGTAAAATCATTGGAAGCGTTCGCTTTAAAGGCGGGTTTTCAAAGAATTGCTATTACTTTTTACACAATTCAATAACAATACTATTTGAATTTTGTTCGTTCTATAAGTAGTATTAAGATATTTTAATTCAGTTGCCATTTCAAAGTAGTTTTCGTAGGTTGTAAATAATTGAAGAACATGGAATCTAACAAGATTTGCAACAGAACGAAGAGCAAACCTCGGACCTCCGATGTGGTGTCCGAAACACTGCCACGGGGTCACAGCTCGATTCAATTAATAATAACTTTGGAAAAATATATTTTTTAATATTTACGTGTATCTCCATTTCTAACTATTTAAATATACGCATTTAGAAGCTATCTTTTAAGTCGTGTTTGAAAAAATACACTCCATTCTACGGTCCGTAATACATGATTCAAATGACATATAAAATGAACTCCTCAAATGTTAGAAATAAAAATGAGAACGATGGACGATTTATCAAACGCCGACCACCTGAATTTTTCATTTCGTAGTACGCTGGTTCTGCCCATCGTTCGCAGTTCTAATTTGATCTAATGATGGCTCTCTAGTATTGTACATTTTTGTATTTATCATTTTTTTACAGTTAAAATTGTTGTTGTAGGTTCGCGAGCGTCCTGTCGCCTTGGATGAGCCGCGAGGAGGGCGCAGCCGCGCGGCAGTCATGGGTCCACCCGGCCTCCCCCTGCTGCTGACCCTCGCGCTGGTGGCTCTGTGCCCCGCGGGGGCCGTGGACTTCACCACCGCCTGCCCCGCCGTCTGCGACTGCAAGTGGGTGTCCGGGAACAAGGCGGCAGACTGCGCCGACAAGGGTCTCTCCACCATCCCCGACAAACTCAACAATGACATCCAAAACCTGGACCTCTCCGGCAACCCCCTCTACGAGATCACTCAAGGCGCCTTCCAAATGGTCGGGCTGAGCAACCTCAAGAAGCTCATACTCAGAAACTGCAATATCATCACGATCCACAAAAACGGCTTCAATAGCCTCGGAATCATAATCGAAATCGATCTCTCGAAGAACAACATCAAAACCCTTCATCCCGATACATTCAACCACACAGAAAAACTAAGATGGATCTATTTAAACAATAACCAGTTAGAAAAAATCGACGATGGTGTATTTAGGAATCTGCCTTTTTTGCAAAAGATAGATCTCAGTCATAACCAAATCCACAGGCTCGGAGTCAGGGCATTCTCCAACTTGCCCGCAGTTAAAATGATCAGGTTGGCTTATAACAACCTGACGCACGTCAAGATAGATACGATTAATCAACTGCGTAACCTGTCTAGCTTAGATTTGCACAATAACCCTTGGAAATGCGACTGCAATCTACAGCCATTTAGGGACTGGATTATTGACCATAATTTGTACACATCTCCGACTTCTTGCGCTGAACCTCCTCAGTTGCATAAGGTACTCTGGAGTAACACGGATTCCAGCGACTTTGCATGTACACCTAGTATCATAGAACCTTTGCACAATAACAAAATGCAGGCGGTCGGTGAAAATGTGACACTTTCTTGTAAAGCCATTGGAAATCCTCTACCGGATGTCACATGGGTTCAAAATTCTAGAGTTATAGACGGAGACGCTCGAAGGTCTGGAGATCAGAGATACCACATACAACATAGCGGTGCTGATATGGCGCGATGGGTAAATCTAACCATAACTCATGTGAAATTTCACGATAGAGGTGAATATACTTGTGTGGCCAAAAACCCCGCGGGAGTGGAAGAAAGAACTATCGTTCTTGCTGTAAGCAGAACTCCCGGCGCCGCCGGAGCTGGTATTGGGGGCAGTGATATGATGTCTGTAGTCATCGGCTTCACTTGTGGCGCTATTGTCCTGATGGTCATCATCGCAGTTTTATGCTTCTGTTTCTGTAGAAGAAGAGATAGTAAGAGACACATGAAATCTGATATGCACTCTTCTAACGGAGAGGCTCTTATCGAGGGATCTGTGATTCCAGAGATGGAGAAGAGTTTGATAACCACTGTCAACCCTGTGACAAAACCTCCCCGGATATACGACGCTCCACCGTCCGTGATGAGTGGAGCCACTGAGATGTCTGAATTGAACAAGACTTTGCTGGATAATGACTCAGTTTTCGGTAAGTCCAAATACACAGTATTACATCATAACATTTTATTTTCTTTTTATAATGTTTGAGTAAGTCCAAATGCTTGCAGACTTGCTGAATTTCCTCCCTAGGGAGTTATTCATATTTAAATTCATTTCAGCAGAGAGGGAAAATATTTTTGAGAAGGGAATATGGAGGTCTAGGCATTTACAGGGCTTATGACCTGTCATTGGTTGGTTTAAGTGGCCACTTTACACACTGTGTAACATTTACCATTCTGCCCATTTTTGAGTAGGGAATATGGAAGTGCAGACATTTACAGGGCTTATGACCTGTCATTGGCTGTTTTAAGTGGCCACTTTACACACTGTGTAACAATTACCATTCTGCCCATGTGTTAAGTTGCCACTTAAACCAGCCAATGACAGGTCATAAGCCCTGTAAATGCCTAGACTTCCATATTCCCTTCTCAAAAATGTTTTCCCTTCTTTTTATAGTTTACAATAAATTATTATTGAATTTTTTTTTTTAATATAAAATATATACGTAAGATGGTGTGGACATGTTGATAATGCAAAACAAATTAATTTTAATATTTATCTTTTTACTTTTTTTCAGCTCCAAACGAAGACGAAAGTCGTTCCATGGACTTTGTTGATCAACAACCAAAGCGTTCTAGAGAAGCCCTTCTCGGGGATCACCACAGCGCTAATTCTATCCTGCACTCTAGAGCAGAGCCGAGGGCTTATCCTCCCGACCTTCTGTCCTTCCCTCCGCGTGCGGCGCAAGCTTCTCCCGCATCTTCATCGGCGTCCACAGCTCCGGACATGTCGAGGCTCCCTCCGCAACCGCAAGTCCACAGCCCTCTGCAATCTCCTATCTATGGAACGAATCCAAATATGTTTAGAACGCTGCCGTATTCGAGATCGCAGTCACCTTTTACCTCGCCGGTTTGTCCTCCAGTCGTAACGCCGAGACAAGGCTACGTAACGATTCCCAGGAGACCGAGAGTTCCCAGCTGGTCGAGCACGGCTAGTACCATAACGCCAGTAGTGCCTGGAGAATACGTAGAACCTGTTTATGATAATTTGGGCCTCCGAACGACTGCAGACGGAAGCTCCGTACTGTCTTTGAACAAGGCCGGTTTAGAACAGCAATTCTCGCCGATGAGAGGACGTCCTTTACCCGCTACTCCCGGCAGCTACCACGGACCATTGCCAGTTCTTTACACTCCGATCGAAGAGCAGGAAAGAGCGCCATCTCCCGCGCCGAGTTCGGTATACAGTTCTACTTTACCGAAAATGAACGGGAACTCCCTCCACCTTCAACTTACGCCGAACTCTGCCGAGCCCCAAGAGCCAATAACCAGAAGACTTAAAAACACCCCAGAAACGGGTATACTGAAGAGGTTTACCCATGGTGAGATCGACAGACAGTCTCCAGCGCCCTCTCTGATGAATGGGCGAATATACGACACGGCTTCGGCCAACAATGACACATTGGGAAGAAGTGGAAAGGTACCTCCGAGACCTCCACCCAAGCCTAAGAAGAAGAGTCCCACTGAGTCTGGCGGTCCCCTGTTCGAGGATGAAGGTGAAGACGGGACAGAAGTCTGAGATTTACTTAAATTAGTCATACGGACCATTCTAATACAGTCATAACAAATTTTGACGTTAATTTAGAAAACGTGGTGCTTTTGTGAATAAGATATACGTATTTGTTCCCATGTTTCCGTATGCACTATTTTGCGTAAAGACAATTGAACCAATAAACTGTTGACTGTCGGACGATGACAGTTTGAGTGATAATATTTATAGTGTTTATGAAAGTTATTCCAATTTCACAAACTCAAACATTGACACTTAATTTAACTTTGAAAGCTATTTTCTTTTTTTAATAATGGCCTTTTTTCCTACCAATATAAGTTTAGATTTAATTAAATAATAATTAGTGAACAGATGACGATGCGGTTTGTGATTGATAAAGAATATTTTTATAATTAGATATAAGCTATTAATAAATTTTATCTAGACAGTGATGGAATATTACACGGCTTAGGACATATATTTTTAATAATATTAAGTTTTTGCTTGGATATATTATTACAGCTTGAATCATGTTCTATCTCATTGTTTCATTGCTGTCTGTTGCTATTCATGTTTGATGAGTTATATTTATTATTATTTAATAAGAAAGATGTTTTTTTCACGCCTGTATTGTTTTAAGCTAGTTTATATATTATATACCGGTGTTGACAATAGAAATAATTAAATCATTGTTGTAATATATAAATAACACAATCAATTTATACTGCGTACTGTTAAAAATAATTAATTTTAACTCTTAAAGCCCACTGGCTCAACTCAATACTCGTATGAGTAAATAATGATTTTTTGTAAATTTTTCAATACTATTCAATCATCAAAATATGTTCTAAATCATTAAAAACACGTTTTGTATACACTTTTATTATTTCGTTAAGGAAAATGACGCATAAAAATTACTTTTCACTTAGGTATTCGATAATTTTCAATACTACTGGGTCTAATTGGAGCCATCTCTGGTGGGTGTAAATTAATTTCTGAAATTCATTTTCTTTCGACTTCAATAAAATCATTTCGTTTTATTTAAAAAATCTCGGCATTTAATCTTACATTATGGTTTTTAAAAATCAGAGCTTTGCTTTTTTAAAATCTTTTGATTTGTATTTTCAATTGATTTGTGATATTTAGAGTGATTATCTCTCCAAATGCAATGCAAACATGCCCTCAAATACAACCGAAAGGTGCTAGTTAGGTTTTCAAACCTTTTACTGTATATGTGTATATTTTTAAATAGTTTAATCAACTTTGCTAACGTGTTTTACACTACGCAATTTAAAATGACGCAAATAATTTGACAAATACAGGTAAACGTCGTTTTACGCCGGGGTCCCGTTCCGAGAGACACCGGCGTAAAAAAAATCGGCATAAAATGAACACAATATAATGGAAGATATAAGATTAGGTTCCGTGTCGAAATTCTAAGAACAATCTAAAATGTTTATGTAATGTAGTATATTCAAAATAAATTATACAAATACAGTTTAAATTCGTTTTCAAAATAAATAATAATCTCTTGTTATAAATATTGAATTTTTTATAATAAATACTTACTCACCAGTTCGTCGGTACTAAATCAAATTCTAACACTTTTTTTTAAAAAGCATCCAATTTCATTTGCTTTGATTGTTGTTTCCTTTCTTGCAGAATCATAGCATAAACTACAAATATTGTAATATTCTTTTAATTTTAATTTTACTAAAATTAAAAATATAATCATACCTTTTTATTTTTCTTAAAAACAAAACGAAAACTAACTCGGAAACAATTTCACACACACAACAAGCTGCTCCCGTACATGGTAATAGAATAAAACAACGGGTAAAAGTGTGTCTGCTATTAGAATCGCGGCGCCTACTGTCGTCTGGTGTCGGCCGAACGGGAAATCCCACGCCGGCACCAACCGGCGTAATTGTAAATCGGCGTAAATCGAACCGGCGCAAAACGACGTTTACCAGTACTACAAACGACATTCAGTTTGGAAATTATTATTTACAAATCGTTCCGTTGAACGTTGCGTTAGAGTGAGAAAATTTGGTTTTTGTTCAATAAAAATATGTATTTATGATACATCTATTATTTATTGCTCAACTGCTATAAGAAAATGGAAGGATGCTCCCACCATTATTAATTCTATGCTCCCACCGAATCATTGCCATTTCAAATATTCACCTTATATCTTTTGTTAAAGGACTCAAGTCAGGGAAACCGACTCCGAGATCTGTCAGAAAGATATTTTATAAAATGATTCTTCTTGCGGTGCCTTGTCAGGTCCCCCGGACGTTGGCGATCACTACAGCGAAAGTATATCGGTCCTGCGCTACTCTTATGTTCCGCAGCCAGGACAACTGTTTATTGGATATACTCGCCATAGTGATTCCTGGGAAAAGATGACCAGAGTGGTTTTCCGTTGCCTTCTCTGGTGGATTTTTCTGTCGGGGTTACCTTCCCTTAGCTGGATAGTTCTGGTTTGAGGGCGCCAGAAACTCGCCTTTCATCCTCTCGTTATCTGCTGTGATCATACCGTTATGAGTGTGATCCCATTGCCCGGGGTTCGCGCCGTGGATGCTAACGAGTTGGACTAGTCAGTAGTGTTGCCGGTGGGAATGCAACTGGGCGTTTGCAGCATTTATAGAATCACACCCTCCAGCAAGATGTGACTCACTGCGACCCTACTGACAGTTTGAACCTCTTTAAAATTACTAACCCATTTTATGTTTTTGATGTAAATTTAAATGAATAATGATTTCCATAGATGACGTTGTATTTTACTTTTATTTACCGATTTTGCCATTGTTTAGATTGCAATTTAGTTAGGTTTGTTATTTTAACCACTTTATTTGTAAATGGTTTACATTTACAGTTGCTTTAAAGCTATGTAAAAATAACGTAACTAAGTAATTATGTATTTTTGTGCCAAATCAGTATAAGTCCTTATTCTTTTATATCATCATATTTGGACACTAAAACTCTATTTCCATAGTTTTATATTTTTTACTGCACAATGTAAGAGGCTCGTTATTTATATGATGGTTTTATTCGACAAATAATTTTTGATTTATCATACAAAAGTATTATCCAGATCTCAATGAATTTGTTGTATAAAAAATGTTTTACTAGAATTGACAGTGAGTTTTTTTTTTGAAGATGTGAAAATAGTTTACATTTGATTCAAAATGGCGGTTAATTATTCAACTGTCACTTATTTTTACACCATTTTATGATTTATTTTGTCAATTCTTGTTTGGAAACTAACATATAAAGGAATGAAATGAGATTGTGATACTTACAGTTCCGAATGGCTCTTCAACTTCTTTTGGAAAACATTTTTAAATTCTATTTTTCGAAGATACGTTTATTGATTTGTTTTTAAACTTTTCATCAAACAATTACTTTTAGGTATGTGTAATGAAATGATTAGAAAATTAAGCAAAAAATATAAGACTGGTTTCAAGAATATTGGCGCTTTCCTTGCTAGATGAATTTTATATGCTCGATGTTTCTTAAGTATATATTATAAAAAAATATAAATGTACAGTAAATTTATTTATAATCACTAGCATAATCACCTTTATCAGTTGGAATACAATATTTTGTATCATCTATATTCCTTTTTTATTTATTTAATTTAGTTTCAGGAAATATCCAAAGATGGCGGTATAAAACTAACATTAATTTGCAAAAACTAAGGTACTCTTATTTACTTGCGAAATGTTTTTTCAGATGTTTTCACAAATAACAAATTACAATAAAAAAATTTAAAAATAAAGTATCAAATTTTTGCTTTTAAGGCCATATCATAATCATCAAACTATCTTATCCACACCCAATGGTGCATAGGGCACTGGATTGTTAATCAAATGCAATGTATCTCGATCATCTGAAATTGTAGCATTGTGTAAGGTGATCAGTGGCAGTCCAGGGACAATGAAATACTTCAGTGTGAAACCACCTTTAAAAACAGATATTTTAAATCAACCTTCTCGGGAATCGAACCCGGCACCTCGAATGACGCCAACCACTACACTACGAGGCGAACGTTTCTCCACTCGATTTCCTTTATCAAGATTTTTATCCGAGAGCAACCATCGAGTCAGATTCTGGTTCTATTTCATACACGGAGCTGTATTCTTCATGCGCCTCGAGACAGCCACATAAATATTGATTGTGCGTATAAGAAAAATATTCAGGAACATCTCTGCATACTCAACTCAAAAACGACAGTGATTATCGCTCAGGTGCTAGATAGTATGGCTTTCTATCCTCTCTGCCTACCCCTGCTGGTTTGTTATTGACTAATAAATTAGATAAGGTGATTATGCTAGTTCTAACTTGCCACTTCCATATAAATTACAATACATTTAAAAGAGCTACAAATATATCTATGATAAAACTATAATTTTAAGAGTTTTGTTTGCTCTCTTAGCAGAAAACTTACTTTTGTTAGATCCATATACACCGCAACCTCTTTTTACACAGGAAATACGTTCACGCAATACCGGGTAAAAAAAATATACTAAAAAAACAATGGTGGTTAGATTTCCTTGTATAAAAATTAATCTTAATAAATCCCTTAATCCCTCAGAATTTAAAATCTTGGGTTATCCCTGATCACTGGACCAACCAGTTTTTATCAGGGCATGGTAATTTAATGAAAATTATTTGTATAATATCAAAACATGTGGTCTTGTCCCTTTCCTCCTCTCTATAAATACAGAATGGTGCTTCTCGCTACTATTTGTGGCCCTGTTATAGGTTTCGTCGGATGTACAGATCTGGCGGCTCCCAAAAGAAATTTCAAGAATTTATTTCAAACAAAACAATTTGTAATTTTTACCACATAAGAGTTTAATATATTATAACACAACTAGTTTCAGGTATTCTGAATTACCCATCATCAGGTGTAAATATAAACTGAAGAAACTAAAAATTACTAAGTGTTTCATTTTAGATAAATTCAAAATGTTTTTCCACAAAGTAAATAATGAAATTATAAGGCTTTTAAAAAGTTTTATAATCGTTTTGTCAAATTGATCATGTCCAATTGATTTCATCCCAGCCAGTGAAGAATTCACTTCCCTCTTTTCCTCAATCCGATGAAGGACATATTGCGTGCTTCTGGATTAACATCTTTCTGCACAAAGATGCTAGATTACCAGATTACAGAGAACTTCCTCGGGCAGCTTTTCTTGTTTGGCAACTAGCAATGTTTTCCTTGTATGTGGGCACCGCCAAGAAGACTTAAGTCCTCAGATGCGGTGTGCGGTATGAGGAGGGCAAGCCGTGCATAAATTATTTCGGGATTTAAAAAAAAAATTGGTCACTATTTATTGTACCTTAATATTGATAAAAATATATAACATGTCAACAAAATACTTTTAAACATAACACAGATTATTCACTATCACCTAAAGCCCTTTGGCATACCTCTCTGAAGTAAAAGAGTTATGTAAAAAATTCCAAAAATGAATATATAATTGTACTTTTATATTAATATTCAAAATGTTTTTTTAATTACATTTTTGTACTGCGTTATTTTGAAACTATGTAAAAAGAGGTTCCGGTGTATGTATCACAGTGTTTCAGAGCCAGACTGCAAAACTTCAAAGGAACATTCCACATGGTGAATTTTTTTCAAAAACACATTTTTAAAATGATAAAGATTATTCGATATGAATAAAATAGAGAAAATCATTTATGTCTCGGATTAGCATCCCTGCCACAAACCCCTACACCTCCTAGCAAACCGCTTCGCTAGTCCGCGTCCAGTTTCGTTGATCAAATAAAAATGTGTTCCGATTGTTTTTGAAAATGTGTAAAAATTAAAAAAATGAGATTTTCCAAAAAAATTGTTAGAATCTTTTTTTAGGTACATCATAAAAACTGTTCTTTTGAATTTTTGCAGTATGGCTCTGAAAATCTGTGTATTTAATGTTTTTATCTCTACAGGTTATGTAAACATTTTTTATTTTTAAGTAAAATATTTGCAAATGGTTCTAATATTTTTCTTATTTATGCATGAGTTTTCGATACTTGTATTAAATTATGTATGGATTTTTTAAAACGGAATATTTAATATTATACATAGGCATAGTAGGCCTGATTGTATAATATATTATATTATTACGTATTTGTGACAAAATAATGTTATTGAAATAAAGTAGCCAAAATAAAGCTAATTTTTTAATGGTTCTCTGTAAAATACTAGACTATTTTAATGTTAACAAAATATTACTTACATGTAAAAAATATTGTGCTTTTTTATACAAAACTGTAAATAATTTTAAATATCTACTTTAGTAAAAAGCCATGTAAATACTTACTACATAATGTATCGATATTTTATCTCGACTATTGTATGCATTTATGAGCCATTATTTTATTGCCTAAACCCTTTCAGCCTGAGTGTTAATTCGAATACACAAACAAATACGGATTTTTAATCCCTTATCCACCGACATTAAAAAGTGGCGAGTTTGTCTTTTGATTACTGGTATCCCTAAAAACGCCTATTTTTTTCTACTTATGTTGATAGTTGGTATTTAGTTTTTTAATAACAGCTGGCTTGTTTGTTTTGGGGTGAATTATTGGCGAAGCACAGTTTGAAAATCAAAAAAATTTGCTCGTGACAAAAATTATTAGTAGTACATTTATTTTTTTTTTAGCATTATCATAATTTCCTTTCCACACCCAGCGGCAATGCATTAGTACACTTAATGCAGTCTTACACTTCAAGCCCTAGTCTGGACTGGTTTCTGGAAACATGAAATATTGCAGTGTAAAACTACTTTTTTAATCAATATTTCATGTCGACCTTCCCAGGAATCGAACCCGGATCCGGCATAGAAGGCAAACGCGGCAACCATTGCACTACGAGGCGGACTTATCTCCACACGAGTCCCTTCTCCAAAAATTTTACCTGTGTCTCGTCCGGGGTTCTCGTTTTATTTCATACACAGAACTGTATTATTCATCTGGCTGGACACATGAATTAAATTGCTCATATTAAAATTTAAAAAAACCCTTTTTTTTAACCAATACAATAATAGCCATGGTTTGCTTTACATACATGCGAGTAATTGTGAGAATTATGTACCAATACAGATTGCGGTGCACTCATATGAAGTTTGCTTCAGTCCATATGCATTTTAAAGAACACAAAGTGCTCCAGCACAGACTATGGGCGTCTGTGGCAGTATAGTTTGGCAATTTGCCCCCTGGGTTGCGGACTCGCAAGTCGAAAGCAATCGTCCACTCGTTAATTTTTTTTTTGATTTTCACATCATAATTCTTTTAGTAGGTACTTGCTGAATACAAAATATTTCATTTTATATCTTCAGTTAATTCGGGCATGAAAGGGTTAAATAATAAAGGAAATTATAAAAATCAAAATTCTAATGAACTTTTATTAGGTAAGTATTTATTTTTTTATGTTTGATTGTTATTTGAATAAAATTGTAATATTTTTAGCTTAAAAAATACTGGTCCAACGGTTATTAGTAGCCTAAATTATAAAAATGTCTCTTTTTGGTATAATTTTATAAATCGATCCTATTTTCACAAATTAGAGTAAGTTTTTGGAATATTGCGTAATTATGAACCTACCTAAGTTTACAGAATAATATTCTAGTTTGATTAGGTTTTTTTATATAACCTTTCTCGTTAATCTAAGTAATTACTTGTTAAGAAGACACAATAATTGAATAGTGAATAGAGTGTTACTGAAAATCATTTTTCTGTGGATAGGAAGGGAAACAATCTATAAATGTGTTCTAAAGTTATGTAAAAAGAAGAAATAAAAATATATAATGAAATTAGTCTATTTATTTCGCACACACCTAAATATAAAACCCCCAAAAAAAACCCTGCAAAGTTAGAATATATAAATGACACGTGTGAGACCCCATCTTGACATATTCTATAGAAACACGAGCTGACACCACGAGAACGAAGAACCTGCTGAGAACATCAGAGATGAGGGATCTCAGATCGATTACCGGAAACACTGCGGGACTGGGTCAGAAATAACTTTTTTTTATATTTATTTTTTTTTGTTTTTTTGTAATATACATAAACATAAAAGAGATAAAACAGAGTATACAAAAAATAAAGGATTACATAGCAATGAAATACATATTAACAGTAAAAATAGTAAACAAAAATCCCACAAAGGCATGGCCTGTTCGTGGGTATACAAGAAATGTTTATGAATTTTTGCTCCTATAATAAATAGACAGGTACAATATTTTTTATTATTAAGAAAGAGAAAAGAAAATATTCTGTAAAAGATTAATGTACTTTTATATTTTATAGTAATTAAAAAAGGAAATAGAAAATATAAAATAGAAAACAAAAATATTCCTTAATATTAAAGGATAACAAAATATATCATAAAAAAAGAGTTAAGAGCTTTTAAATCCAACAAATACTTGAAGATGGACATGTCAAGAGTAGGAATAATCGGCGTGCGTGCAGGAGATGATGTATGAATGTTGAGGAAGCGAGGTATGTATGCAAAGACAGAGTGATATGGTGTTCTTTTCTCTCTGCCTACCCCTAGCTGGGTCACATCCTGTGTGGATTATGATCCTCCCAACTTAAACTAGTGGGAAAGATTGAGGGACAATGTGGGTCTGGCAAAAAAAATGTCTCGGCTACGCAATATAAAAGACCTGACTAGGAACAAAGTAATAAATAAATAAATTCTCAACAGAGCATAATAAATATGAACATCAATATCAATATCAGAAAATATCAACTCACCGTAATTTTGCCTGTGCGGTCATTTTGACAAAGTTAATAATTCACCATCATCATCATTACCCTTTCCGCACCTAGTAGTACATAGGGCACTGCCTTGGTAAGCCAAATGCAGTGTAGTTTATTTATATAAAAATATGTATTACAAAATAACCTATCCCTTACTCCATGAGACCAAAAGCCCGGGTTGAGTTGGGATACAACATAATGGAAAGTGGAAGCATGCATATTATTAAAGAATATTAAAAGTAAACATTATTACATAAACACAAAGTTTAGTAAACTCTGGACACACGCTTAACAGTATATAAACCTATGCAATGTCTCGCAGTAGTCTCCTGCAATGGCCTCTTCCGTTAGACAAAATCCAAACTTGTACACTTCTCCCGAAAAGAAGTTTCTGTTAATCTGCCAGTTCAGAAGCAATGAAATATTGCAGTTTAAAAAACATTTAAAATCAATATTTTTCATCTACCCTGCCAGGAATCGAACCCAGGATCTCAAGAATGGAAGGACAAACACGTCAACCACTACACAAGGAGGCAGACTTGTCTCCACTCGATTTCCTTACTCAGAATTTTTTACCTGAGAGTAGCCACCGTGTTGAAAACACTCATCCAGGATTCTGATTCTATTTCACACGCACAACTGTATTCTTTATGCGCCTGGACACAGAGAAAAATTCCGGATGAAAAAAACATAATTGTTTAAATTTTCTTAAACTTTTTTACTACAAAATTCTGTAACAAAAATATATCAGGGGTTAAATAAATCAAAACATTTTTAACAAAATATATTTTTTTATAAATCTTAATAGATGTAATATTTTACAGTAAATGACTTTAAAACATTTTGAGCAGAGTTATTTATATACAGACAGTCAGTAAATACAAAATATGTTTATAAATATAAAATAACTGCCTCACAATAATTATATTGTAGAATGAAAACATATAAACATAACTTATAAAATGAACAGTATGTGAAAAAAACATTAAATATTATTATGTAGTGTACTTATAATAAATGTTGCTTATTTTATCTGGGTAATTTGAATAAAATCGTTTTCAGAGAAAATACCTAGTAAGAATGTTAAGGAAGAATATATTTTTATTTATTGAACATTTACTGCATACTATCTGTGAAAGTAACAGTAGAGGGCATTGAAGGCAACATTGAAGTCTGAAAACGGATACAGAAGCTTTCTATATCAAGCATTTTAAAGGTGCGGTGATGAACAGGTTCAGTACAGAGCCAGGGCTCGGACAGGTGCTGCGGATGGCTCACGAGAGTCTTAACCCAAGCTGCCTCCTCTTCGCACCTGCGCTGTCCTGGAAGGCCGTCAATGTCAATTTTTCCGCTGTATAATGCGGAATTTAGGATGCAAGGTTGACGTGGGAGGAGGCAAGAGTGCTGGTTGGCATAGGGTCTTTTGGAGGTGCCTGGTGATGTCCACATGCTCCATTTAGGGGCGTATGTGGAAAAAGAAGAAGAACAAAAATTCAATGATTTAACGGTGCTTTTACTACCAGAAGTAATAATTGTTTCGTAAAAAACAAAATTAAAATCAATGTAAAAATTGAAAGGCGAAAGTTGATCGATACATCAACACAGTTGACCAAAAATTAACTTCCCTAAACTTTGAAGACATGCCAATAGAAGATTTAAATGACATTGTTAAAAAAAGAGCCGCTCACAGGTTTTCCCTCAAATAAGTCATATATTGTCATTTAGCTAACTCTGCATATGCCATTTTTGTTATTTTTAAAGAATGATAAAAAAATTGCTGCTTTTGTTGAATTGAAGAGGAATTGACGACGGACTGCACATAGGGAAATATTGACAAAAAAACAAAAATGTGTCTTTTGACGGAGATCTATTGGTTAAATAAAATTTTAGCAAAATGATATATGTACGAAGTTGCAGCGAGTCAAATTGGATTGGATTATCATTTAATTGTGTAATAATATGAAAATATTTCAGAAAAAACATACCTATACATAGGTATATGAAGGCACATCAAATTTAACAAAAAAATTGTTAATAATGATTTCACGCCAAGGTAAACGATATGTTATATTCCTAACACAAATCAACTTTTTTATACATTCCTATCACAAAATAACCTACATAGGTACATATGTGTTTGTGAAACTTTCGAAAGTTTTGATTTTTTTAATGAATAGTTTCACTCTTTAAGAAGTTTAGAAGACTCTAGTAAGAAGTTATTTTTTTATCATAAATAAAACATTCTGAGAATTTTACTTTCTGTAGATATTACGCTTTGTAAAAACGACCCTCAATCAGATCAAGAGTTTTAAATAGGCGACTTATGGTTAAACATTTTATTTAAATACATTCGAAGGTTGAGCTTTCAATAAAATAAGCAGTTTTTTCGTGGTCCTGTAAAAAGAACGAAAATGATTTACGCAGTGTGATAACACTGCTTAACTGCTGCTTCTTGAAAAAATAAGATTTATAATATAGTTCATTATTTGCTTTCATTATGTAGGTAATTATTTGATTTCTACAATGCCTGATTTCTGAGTTCATTTCATAGGTAAAAAAGCTAAGTGACAAATGTACCAAAAAGTGAATTTCATAATAAATTTAAAAAAAAATAAAATGAGCATAAGTTTTTACATTTTAAATGCTTTTTACATTCAAAACAATGCAGGTAAGAAATGTGTTACATAAAACTTAGACAATTCATATAAATTAGTCTACAAGAGGGTTTTAAATGTAAATGCCAAAATTTTAAACTGATATCCATGGGACTCATACAACGCAACTTAAAATTCTGGGAAAAGTGGCATATACATGTTACTCAATTTAGGCTGTAGTGGCATGTCAGCCTTTAATTTGACCATCGATATGTATCAAACAAAGTTTACAATAATGGATAAATAAATTATTTAATTTTAAATATATAAATAATAAATAAATGAATTCTTCAAATGTAAAGATAATACAAAAATGATTATGCTTAATAATTTATTTTGTATCAATATGGATGTGTAGATAAACAAACATCCTTTGTATTCAGTTAATTTAATATATTACAAATATAAAATTCAACTTTTTAACTTTACTCAGTACTTCCTAGTCATAAAAAATATAATTTATGAATTCGGAAGAGTAACATTGTGTTAAGTTTAAAATTACATATTTATCTGAGAATAAACCGTAATCAAACTGGTTTTACATAAGACAAAAAGGGGAAAACATAGATTTTTAATTTGTACCGCAAATAAACACTTTTTACAGTAAATTAATAATATATTTTTAACCTCTTTTTTTTATTTGACTATCAGATGATGAACACAGAAGTCTAGGTATAAAAACTGTCATTCTCAAGATCTAAGAATTATTTCATGCATCTGTTGGAGTTCTATCTAACTCAATAAAGTGTATAAAACACGAACAAGTGGAGAAAGGGAGAGATCGCAAGTTCGTAACCGATTACATTCCGTTGTAATTGGGTCCTCCCCCACTTTCTGGAACCACCCAGTTGATGTTTTGCGTTGGATCCTTAATGTCGCACGTCTTACAGTGGATGCAGTTCTGCGCGTTGATCTGAAGTCTCAAGCCTTCACCTTCCTCTAGTGGGACGTACTCGTAGACACCTTGACAGGGAAACAAAAGAAATCCTTTGAATCAGCACATTTGCGAGCACATATTTCTCAAAGGATCAACTCATATGGAAACATGTCTTAACTTTCTTAATTTTTGAAATATTTCACTCCCGATTGGACCGTAGTTGATAGTTTGAAGTAAATTTTATTTGATCAACAATTGACACAATATCTTCTACACAGGGACACAACATCTTCTAGACTATAGTCTGTAAAGACGGCTATAGACGGCTATAGCCGTCTTTCACTACCAATGTCTTTTGGATTGTTTTCTAAATGAGTGACACGATTTTGACGGCTATAGCCGGCAAAACCGCGAACGTTAGACACTAAGTGATAATTTCTTGATCTCATTTCATTGGTACTACAATGCGGAAGTTCACCCCTACGGAAAATTGGATATAACAATGTATTCTTACGCGCGGTAAAAATTAAAGCAATTAATTGTATGGCAAAGTTTCTCAAAGTTTCAAATGTATGAAAAAAAATATTTCAATAAAAACGAACTGCTTTGGATGACGACAGTAGTTCTATCAAATCAAACAATGATAAGGAGAGTTGTAATAGTATTCCGTTTTACGGTAAGTCAACTGACCAATCAGCTGAACCAAGAAGGGAAGAGAACTTGAGACGACACAAGCGATGTAATTGCAAAAATACAAAATTTTAAAAAATCATAGCACCGGTTATACGGTACACATTTTTTTTTGGCTTAGTTAAGTAGTAAGGTTGTAAGTCTTTCGCTTCAGGTGCCAGAGCCAACAATGAAATATTACAGTTTGGAACCACACTTAAACCAATATTTCAGATCCACCCTGCAGGAATCGAACTTAGGACACAGCGCCAACTACGAAGCAAACTTATCTCCACTAGGTTTCCCTTTTCAGGATTTTAACCTGAGAGTAGCCATTGAGCCGAAAGCCCTCATCGTGGGTTCTGGCTTTATTTCAGATAACAAAATCTTATTTTCAATCTAAACACAGAAATATTTCTTAAAGAAAGAAGAAATATTTAAAAAAATCATCTTCAATCTTTCGTTAATTATTGTAAATAGTTAGTCAGTAGAGAAATTCAATCTTTAAAATAATAAGTTGTTTCGTTTACCTGCTGGACAGAATCTGGCTTCTGGTCCATCGTAAATAGCGAGGTTTGTATTTACCGGTACGCTGTCATCTTTCAGTGTTAAATGTGCTGGTTGGTCACCTTCATGATTTGTTCCTGATAAACCCAAATTATATCAATCAAAGTACATATTTTAGAATTAAGATTTTAAAATACCATTCTTATTCTTAGAGGTGGGGTCAGTGCTATTCAAGCTCCCGATGTCACTGCGACCTGTGAAGATCTACTGTGACGGGTCCCCGTGAATAGTTCTCGCCGTCCAAGCCCAGGTCTATAAAGAGCTCGGCTACTGTGTGGAAGGCGAGAGTTTACATTTTGCTAAATCTCCCCCTCCAAGCCCAGATCCGTAAAGTATCGGACTATTAGGTAGGGGGCGAGCTCTTTAATATCCTCAGGTTTAACCAGTGGTCCCCCGAGGATGAGGCTCCTTTTATGATGTAAAACATCACATTCACATAGAATGTGTATAGGTGTTTCCTCATCTGCACGGCAGAACCTACATCTGGAAGTTTGGGAAAGGTTCATTCTAGCAAGGTGTTTGTTTAATCTGCAGTGCCCTGGGCGGGCTCTAGTGATAACCCTCACTTGATGAGGCTGAGCTTTATTAGGTCGAGGGCAAACCTTTGCGAGTACCCTATTATCAGTTCCTTCAATTAATACTGACAATTAGAATAAATTAGAGTACTACAAGCAAAAATTATTAGAGTTAGAAATCTCCACTAAATCGAGTTATTCATACCAAAATAAAGTTAACATAAAAATTTACCTACTTAAATAATAGTGCGTAATGACATACCCGTGAGAGCGACGGAGCTGAGCAAATCAAATGTGAGTTTGTTGTCAGGTTTGGGGTAATCTATGGGAGTACATTGGGCGGCCGGGAGTAATCTGGCAGAGTCAGTAGCTGAAATCATTGCAACAAACATGTAAACTTAGTTTTCCAAATTATTTTGTACTAAACAAAGCCAACATATTAAAAGAAAACATCTTAATGTTCAAATACGGACGGTGCTTTTCGCTTCTTTATATAAGTAGTTATTTTGTAGTAAACAATTTTATAGGTGTGCATATAAAAAAATGTCTTATGTGTTATAATATGAATCTACGGATCAGATTTTGCATTGATGAATCAGTACAGCGGTTGTGTTATGTAAAATTGCAACAATAATCATTAATGTGCATGCTAAACTCATGAACCACTTGTATATTAAAAGCGGAAATAAAATAATATACTGTGCATGAAATTTATAAGATTTTCAAGACTGTTCAACGCAAATCGAGTTTTACTGGGTTATTGTGCCATTGTTTACACTCATTGTCGACGTTTCAGACCACATTGCAGCGACAATAATTTAGATTATTGGACAATGTTTTGAATATGTCTAAATGTTCGCAGACAGGTTGGATTTCCTCCCTAGGAAATTTCAAGATCTAAATTTGTCGCAAAAAAAGGAGAAAAAAAATTGAGATGGGAATATGGAAGTCTAGGCATTGAGAGGGGTTATGACCTGTCATTGGATAGTTTAAGTGACCACTTTACACACTGTGTAACATTCACCATTCTGTCTATGTTTAAACATCCACATTTCCTCAACTCTTCCATTTGTTGAATTTTGTGAAGTAAAAGAGCTGAAACCTTAATTGATGTGGGTGAGATATATCTGGCTGAATTTTTTCACCTACTAGGCAAGGAAATCCAGCCTATCTACAAATATTTGGACATACTCATTCGGAACAATTTTTTTTTATACCAATGAAAATTGAGTTTGAATCGATTCTGAGCAAAGCTGGGTAAAAAAATTAAATTAGTTTAATGTGACTAATATACAAAGAAATCATTCATCTTTTCTTGTGCCCCTACCTCCATGGCTCATGGTCCAGGGTTCACGGCCGCCGGTCAGCGTGGTGAAAGCGGAGTAGGCGATGCCTCCATAGAGGCCCAGCCAGGAGTGGAAGGACGGCCGGCAGTTCCTCACGGCCTTCAGCTCTCGGTACACCCAGGAGCTGCGCAGGCTATCCTCGTACGACTTGGGATCGATGGCCTCGTCAGCCCCAGACATCAGGCTTTCACAGATAGCTTCGGCTGCCAGAGCACCTGAACAAGTTATATCAATTCTAATTACTGTAAATATTTCATAAGATATAATCTAAATACTATTTGGGATTTATGTACAGTGTCTTCGAATGTTTAGTAACCCTATGTTAATGAATGGTAACTGAGGACGAAGACGACCGAGAAATTAGTGACAGGATCAGATAAACCAAAATCTCTGATTTACTGGTAATGAAAGACTGGTAATGTCAAAAGCAGGCACAATCTCTTAATACCCATCCACAATTCCTCTTTCTTCTCTAACTCATATAGTGTCTATGCCGCTCGACTGTGCAATCATCTCCCATCCACCATCAAAGATGTTACTACAGTATCTCTTTTTAAATCATGTATAAAGAAACATCTCCTTTCTCTTCCTTAATCTCTCCTCCTTTCCTCTTTCCTCTTTTTTTCCCATAGAGTAATAGTATTGGTTTAAGATAATTTATACACAAATACATTTATTTATATTTTTAAATATCTTAAGCTTTTTTTATCTTTATTTTCTATTGAATGTGTTTTAACTTGAATTATAAAAATTAAACTTTTATTTTATTGGTTGGTTGGAAGAAATTGCCATTTGGCAATACCCGCCAATGTACAATTATAATTATGTACAAAAAGTTAAATAAATAAATAAAACAACAAAAGGGCATGTATGACAAGATGTATGAATGTGGAAGAAGCTAGGGATGTATTTCAGGATAGACAGGTGTGGTGGTCTATCCTCTCTGCTTGACCCTGTAATATTAATGCTCGTAACTTAATGTATTCTGACATAATTATTATTTTCTTTCTTAGCCATTTCTCCACTGCTGGATATAGGCCACTTCTAATACTTTCCATTCTTTTCTATCGTGTGCTTTTCTTGACCAATTTCTACCCGCGACTCGGATCACATCATGTACCCATCTTTTTTGGGATCGCCCTACTGTCTACATTTTAGAACTGCCTGTGTTTATCTCTCTCGTTTCCCTGTCTCGAATTTTTCTTTAGTGATACGGTCTGCTATGTCGGCGACATTTTTTTGGTGTCTGATTTCTTAATTTCTAATTTGTCCCTCAGATTTATTGCTTACATTTGCCGTTCCATAGACCGCTGTGTGCATTTTAATTTATAGATTATGTTGGCAGTTAATGTCACCGTTTCCAACCCATTTATGTTACCACCGGGAGGATACATGCGTTGAAGACTTTTCTTTTTAAGTTTATTGCAACTTCCTTTTTTTTGAGGATGTATAAATATATTGTTTTCAACGTTTAAAATATATATTTAAGAACCAAAATGTAATTCAAATAGATCAAGTCTAAGAAAGAATCGTGTGCTAGAAATACCACATTGTAAAACGAGGCTAGCACAGAGACATGCATATTTTATAGGCCCAAAAATGTTTAATTCTTTTTTAACTGATAATATTTTATTGATCCCGAACATTCAAAATTTTCCTTCTTTTAAAAAACACGCACTTTCCTGGATTCAAACTAAAGACTTCAAACTCTTTTTTTCTATGATATATTTTGTTGCTCTTTAATAATAAGGAATATTTTAATGTTTTTTTATATTTTTTATTTTCATTTTTAATTACTATTAAATAAAAAAGTACCTTCTAATCTTTTACAGAATATTTTCTTTTCTCTTTTTTATATTACACAAAAATATTATATCTGTCTATTTATTATAGGAGCAAAAAATTCATAAACATTTCTTGTATACCCATAAACACGCCATCCCTTTGTGGGATTTTTGTTTACTATTTTTACTGTTAATATGTATTTTATTGCTATTTAATTATTCTTTATTTTTTTAATACTCTGTTTTACCTCTTGTAAAAAAACCAAAAAAATTGTAACAATAAAAAAAAATGTGGTACAGCATTCATAACTCAAAACAGCCAAATTTAGACTTACGACAGTGTACTTCTGGGGGTACAATATGTTTATTTATAAAAAATAAGCGATTGAACAGACAGAATATTGAATGTTTCATAGTGCTCGACTAGGCAATTATCGACACAAGAACAACGGTTAAAGCGATACCTTACCACTCTTGATGGCATTGTGGGTTCCCTTGATCTTGGGCAAGTTGAGGAAGCCGGCTGCATCTCCCACCAAACAACCTCCGGGGAAGGTGAGACGAGGAATGGACTGGTACCCGCCTTCACACAGAGCACGGGCTCCATAGCCAACTCTGGTGCCACCTGCATTAAAAAAAAAAACAAAATTATAGTTATACTTCTACAATGAAAGTAGATTTTATGTAAGTACAACAAATCTTCAGTCTTAGGTTAATTTACTGAATTTCACATCTTTTATAATATGATCTTAACGAAGGCAGATTTAGGTCTAAGTATGTGTATACGTGCAATAAACAAAGAAAAATAAGTCATTCAAAGAAACAGGGATATTTTATTTAACACTAGCGCCAAAAGATCCAGCAAAATCGTCTCTAGTATCGGTAACGCTACAAAGGTAGCCGAAACATTGGAACGAGTCCAACTTACACGGGATCACTCGAGAAAGACCATATACATATGGACGGTATTAGAAGTAAACTTCGAAATCTCCATTGAAGAAGTTACTGAGAAATTTTTGAAAAACTTTGGAAAAAGAATTGTGAGATTTCTAATTGTGCTTCACTAAATCAATGGAAAATGCTAAGTTTGCGGTGTCAAGTAGTTTAATAGAAATCTGTTTTTGCAAGATTTAGAGACGGTTTTAAATTACGCTATTATTTAGGTAGATAAGTTTTTATATACATAGTTTATTATGGCATCAATAACTAATTTTAATCATGTAATATGCACAACGTAATGTACTTTTACTAACGTACTTGTAAAAAAAGTTGATATGTGCAAGCCTTATTTCCAAATTAAAAATCAGCTGCTAGGTTTAATTAATTAGGTTATTTTTATTTTATATGTGCATTTCTTTTACGTATATTTATGTTTTTTTAGTACAAAATTTCGACCAACTCTTCTTTTGACCAGTCTGTTTTTTGGTTAGCTGGAAGATATTGCTTTTAGCAACAAGTCCACCAAAGTACTTATTCTTTGTGCTTGACGTTGTAAAGAAATAAAACAAATTTTCAATTTTGGTGGAAATTTTTAAGATTGGTTTTAGAAGCAAACTTAGAAATTTGCTTTCCACCAAATTAAAAAATTTAAAGAAGTTGAGATAAAAAATTAAAAGTATAAATTAACATGTTCAAATATCGTAGGTACGTCATTTAGGTGTGTAAATTTTCACATTCACTGTTATCAATATATGAGGGTACTAATACCCTAAAATTAGTTATATAGTAAAACCCCTGTTTTACGTTTTTCAAGGGAGCAACAAAAAAAGTGGAAAACTGAGGAAAACTTTAAGGTGAGGAAATGAAAAATTTATGGAAAAAATGAAATTTCATTAAAATATAATTTTTGTACAAGACTATACTAAATATGCTGCAGAAAAATTGTAAGAACTGTTATGGGGGGGATAATTAAAAATATTTTGTATTTTTTCATGCAATACTACAATGTGTTATTTTTAACGATTTTTTTCCCTAAATATTGGGAAATTTTATTTATATGGTATCACTTTTTTTAGTATGGCACCACAAAATTTCAACTGGATGGACTGTTTCACACTTTTATGATAACTGTTCAAACTATCTCCTTTTCACATTGTGTGTGTATAACATCAAATAATATTTCAATTTCCAATTTTTAAAACTTTCTGCATTGTAATTTATTGATGTAAAGACTTTTTCCTAAACATGCGTCAACTGCATGTCACTATTTAGTAAAACGTCAAAATTAGACACTTAAACAGAATGGTCAATTACACTGCACCTACATTGAATTTAGTTTGAGACAATAATTTACTATTTTTTTTATTTACGTCGATTTTATTCTCCATTCACGCGGCTCGTCTTTTGACAGATCGAATGAGTTATGTAAAAATTTCGACGTAAAACCGGGATTATGAAAAACGTAAATAACGTTAATTGTGGGGAACATTGAATGAGAATGTATGGTAAAAAATGGGACCTAAGTATTTCGGTGTAAAAAGCGGGAAAACGTAAAATCAAGGATTGTAAAAATGAGGTTTTACTGTATCGATAACAGTGAACATGAAAATTTACACACCTAATGACATACCTACGATATTTGAACATGTAATTTATGCTTCAAATTTTCATTTTTTATTTCAACTTCTAATTTATATCAATAATTTAACATAATTAACACCTTCACAGTTATAAAGGCTATAGCCGTCAAAATTGTGTCTTCTTAAATTGTGTCTCTCTCTAAATTTTGTCATTTAGGAAATGATGGCTAAAGCTGTCACTCTAAAAGACATTGGGTGAAAACACTGGCAACAGAATGATATGGCAGGAGATGTTGTGTCTCTACAAAAAACAGTCAGCAACAAAAGTATTCCAGTGTGTTAGTAAAATTAGATATACTTTAAACCGTCAACTACGCCCTAATCGTAAGTGAAATATTCCAAAAAAATAAGAAAGTTTTGTTTTGTATGTGAGTGGATCTGTCCGCGAATGTTGTTTTTGAGTACTTTTTATTCTATATCATGCACAATAATATTGATTGAAGACAATAATTCCTACAGTACAGTACATTTTTTTTTACCTTCAAAAATCTTGCTGATAGACGGATGGGTTTTGAATTTCTGGAACTCTCTGAACGGGCTCAAGTAGGGATTCGTGTAGTCCAAGCCCACTACGAACCCTACAGCTACTAGCGGGACATCCCCACTCTCGGGTTTGAGGTGGTACAGGAAGGACCCGCCGTAGGTTTCTCTGGACAGTGGCCAGCCGACCGTGTGTTCCACCAAACCAGGATGATGGTTCTCCGGCGTGACTTCCCACAGCTCTTTGATGCCCAAGCCGTAAGTTTGGGGTTCGGCCTTCTCTCGTAACCCGAGCTTGTTGATGGCCATTTTGGTTAAATGGCCGTGGCAACCTAAAAGGACACAGAATTTTGTGTGATACATAATTTGTTCAAAACAAAATATGATACTTAAATCCATAAATTCTGAAATACCAGTGACAAATTTCACAAATCACCTTTGAGACAATTTTGTATTCTGGTATTTCATTTCACACCCACACCCGATGATACATAGGGCACTTTGTGGTACTCCAATTGGATCGTATCTAGATCATTTTGTTACATGGAAGGCAAGTTTAAGGGTGTTACCACATTTTCCCGTACGACATTGATGATGAGAAAAATAAGACCAGGCGACATAGACAGTTCTTTTTACAAAAAATTATCCACCAAATAATTTGATTTTGATCGATCCGTCATCGATGACAAACGGCTCTCGCGTGGCCTTAACTTGTGCCGTGTTGATCATTGTCTATCGTCAATTATCGATCGATTGACAATCTAATGCCAAAAGATTATTTTACTGACCCGAATCCATCAATCAGCAAATGCTACCATACCAATCGATCGACATCAGTTTTCAACATTTTTTAAATGCCAGACCAAGGAATAATAAAATATTACCCAATGACATATAAATTTCAAAAACAAATATTTTACTTAAAATAAAAATGAAATGAAATGAATTATAAGAATAGATAATGATAAAAATATACCTTCAGCTAATATGGTGCACTTGGCGTGTAGCTCCATGCCTCTCTCGAACGCATCCTTGGGCCGGCCGTCCTTGGCCACGCCCACGTCGCTGGTGGCCACGCCCCTTAGGCGATCCCCCTCCCACAGCAGCTCTGCGGCCGCAGTGCCCGCGTACACCTCTACGCCGGCCGCCTCAGCCTGCTCTCCGAGCCAGGCGACCAGACGCCCTAGCCGGACTATGTAGTTGCCGTGATTCCACATGGGCAATCCTGCGCGGGGAGAAAAAACATTAAGGCGTACTCTTAGCTTACATACTTGAACCTCGTTTTACACGGTTACAAAATAATACGGTCCAAAAATTAGATTTTTTTTTTAACAATGCGTAACAGTAATACTGTTGGTTATTGGAATGCTCGACATCGCCCTTTTACTTACTTGGCGTATAATATGTTGCGGGGTATTTACTACAACTAGGTAACTTAAAAATCAGATTTTTTAAATTAACTAAAAATACTTATTTGTATCCTCCTCCAAAAAAATATACAAGTTGTGCATTCAAACCAAATAGATTTATGCAATGTCTCGCAGCAGTCTCCTGCAAAATAAATGAAGGTATTAAATAGTGACTGACCTGGAAAGATGGGTATTGAGATGCTGCCCGTTTTGGAGAGGATGCGGAATTTGTCTTTAGTGACCGGAGTGTCCAGGGGAGCCCCGCGCTCCTTCCAGTCGGGGATGAGCTCCTGGAGCCCCTTGGGATCGATCACAGCCCCAGACAGGGTGTGCCCGCCGAGGGCGGCTGCCTTTTCCACCACGACCACACGAATTTCCTGCAGCATAATTTTTGTACCTCTATAATTACCTATGAAATTATTGTTTTTACAAAATGGTCAATTTGAAGTAGTCAAATTCAATAAATGTAGGAATTCCAAAATTCAAATGTTTTCCGCTTTAAAGCTACATATTTTTTTTTCAAAATCAGTTAGTCTATTGTTTCCTGTCATTTATATGAAAAATTTAATGATGGAAATGTTGAAAAATAAGGCGATCGAAACGTACATAATATCGTCGGATTTTTGGCACAAGTTGGTACTACAAATATTCGAAAAATGAGATGTCTTCATAAAAAGTATCAAATAATATTTGTTTAAAAAGTAAATAAAGAAATGTTGTATTTTATAAATACATAAAATAATATTTCATAATTCAACTTGCAGTTTATTTGAATTGTTGATTAGGGATGAGCTTTTAACTTCAAAAGTAATAAAATAAAACCACATAACTAATAAAATGTAGTTACTAACTTGTGCCAGAAATACGGTGATTTGTATTTAATTAGATTGTTGAACATCATCAATTTGCCAAAATGATTACAAAACTTTTTAATCATCCACATCTACATGCATCAGCTTAATGCTGCTTATGTACACAATAATAATAATTATTATATAAATAACAATAAAATAGATATTTAAATAAGAAACCCGAGGATCAATAAAAGATCACCTTGTCATTTTGCTGAGCGATTTGTTTGGCCCGGATGGCGGCGGCCAACCCGGCGGGTCCTCCTCCGATGATCAGAAGGTCTGTTTCGTCTACAAACCTCTCCATATTCACATCTGAAAGTAATAAATAATTTACGTGTTGATCACCGAGGGGGGCACGGCTGACTGGAAAAGTGGGCACTAACTTAAAAGAAATTTTAGCAGTGATGAGACTCCTAAAGTACCGTAAACGAGTCTCCCATTTCCAAAATTCATCCTGTCCAGTTTTTATGAAAAATGAACGGAGTATGCCATTTTATAGCTTATTAAAAGAGACACAAAAATCTTTAGCCAAAAAATTCAAAACTACTTAATTACACTGAGTATTTTATTTTATTTTGGAAACTGTTATACCATATGGTGGTACAGAAGATCAGTAATAAGACTTGGTACGGTTGACTGATGTTTATTATAAATAGTAAAATTACTGTGGTTAGAGAGCGACTGTTTACTAGGAGAGACAAATCTAGAGTGACTTGCCAAGCTGTGTGGGTGACTGTAGATATATTGTTGCTACCAACAATATACCTACATTCCTTACAGAAACCAACAGTTCTACATACATATTTATAGTAAACCACAGATATATTGTATGAACCAATAACAGATTTCCGCAAATTGTAAAGAATCAGGTTGTGGTCCCATGGCTAGTGTCTTGGACTCACGGCTCAAAGGTCCGTGGTTCGAATCCAACTCTACCATACTTGATTCCCATTCTCTAAACTATTAGTTACTAGAGTCACTTGAGTTATTTACAACTCGTTGAAAATAGCCCTCAAAATTAGATAATTAGATATTATAAGAATGCTAATTTTTTTTTATTTTTATTAAATATAAAAATGTTTTTATCATATATTTTTTAATAATTAAAGATATACATATTTTTTTCAATGAACTATAAATGGGGCGGTATTAGGACAGGAATACATGAAGAGAGGATAAGGAGGGGAAGGGAGATGTACATATTTATTATTGTACTTTTTATTAGTATATAGGAAGCATGTTTTCAAGAGATGGAAGAGTAGAAAAAGATGTTGAAAGAAGAGTGAATGCGGGCAACAAAATGAACGGAGCACTAAGCACAGTAATTTCTAATAAAAATATGTCAATCGAAGCTAAACTGGCAGTGCACAACGGAGTTTTAGTCCCAACACTTATGTATGGAAGTGAAACATGGAACTGGCAGAGGAAGGATGAAAGCCGAGTGAACGCGGTTGAAATGCGATCTCTTAGACGAATGTGTGGGAAATCAATGTATGACAGGGTTACGAATGATGAAATCAGGAGAGAGTGTAAATCTGAGACAAGTATAATTGATAAGATTAAAAAAGGGTCTCTGAGATGGTTTGGTCACGTAGAACGAATGGACGATGAGAGAATGGTAAAACAAGTATATATGGCAAAAATGAACGGCAACGTTAGACGAGGACGACCAAGGAAGACGTGGCATGATCAGATAAACCAAAATCTTAAGTCTGGTCATGTCAAAAGCAGACAGAACCGAAGGGCATGTATGACAAGATGTATGAATGTGGAAGAGGCTAGGAGTGTATGCCAGGATAGACGTGTGTGGCGGTCCATTCTCTCTGCCTACCCCTACGGAGAAATGGCGTGATGGTAGTAGTAGTAGTAGTAGTAGTTTTTATTAAGTTAGATAATGCATTTTAAGTGTAAATTCTGACAGTGCGATATTTGTGTAGTCTATGTCTTTACATTTGGTATTGTACACTGAAAAAGTCCTATGAAAAAAAAAATCAATCAAAAGTTTTACTTATTGGTACATGAAACAGGTGGTACCGTCTACAAATCCTGGCTGGCACATGTATTGTTATTAAACTAAGTAGTTCTGCAGTAATCCTGTCATAATTCTGTGAAGCAGTTGGTCCATAGCAGTAGTTGGTCCAAGCAGTAGTATAACAGATAAAAAACATAGTCCAAATCCACAAGACTGAAAAATATTTTACAACTTAATTTTGTTGATAATGGTTTTCTCAGCCTTGCATTCTGCAAATTATAATTAATATAAATACGTACCTTTCCATCTTGGGTCCTTGTCTCTGGGATGAATAGTATAGTGGGTGGTTATTTTGGGAGCAGAACTAGAGAAGCATCGTTTACCGGCACCGTACAAAACTGAAATAACAAAAGTTGTTTACAATATAACGAAACATTTCTTCTAAATCAACAGTAATGTTCTCAATGTGTTGGACAAATTGAAAAATAGTATAAAATGGCACCTTATAAGAAAATTTCATTGTCAATGTAACATTTATCTTATATGTATATAGGAATATTTATATGGCGCAATTTTTATGAAGATCACCTCGAGGACGCTGTACAATAAATAAATATCGACGGTTGGGATTCTAGTTCCTCATCTCCAATTATGATATCTGGAAGCTAGATTACATCACGTCTTACAGCTACAAAGCTCATGGACAGTAAGAAATCTAGCCCCTATTTACATTTATTTTTTTTTTTTCATTTGACAATGAAGTTTAGAGTTTAAGTGATATTTTAAAAAACAAATTTATAAAAATAGAAGTTAAATTACATACAAGTATTGCAGCTACTGAGCGCATGGACGGTTGGAATTCTAGACCCCATTTACTAAATATTTATTATTTTTATTTCTATTATGATTCTGAAGACAATTCATTTTGTTGAAAAACCTTATAAAATTGATTATAGCTTTAAAAAAAAAAAAACACTGTCAAGGAATTTTGATAAAATTGAAACATACACTCAAAGATACGTTCAAGAAAATGGAATCAAAATCAAAATATTCAAGTAAATATAATATTTTTTGAAAAAAAAAACAATGGATCCGGATATTAGAATCGCGTATAATGTTATCAATCTGTTATTGTTATCATATGACACAAATTCAGTGTATTTATTAAAAAGTTAAATGATGAAAAATTAAAACTTGGATGATTGTGATATTAATAGCACTAATTTATAAAAAATTACGTATTTTTGTATCTTAGTGTAGACTTAGAAATTCCACAACAAGAATTTACCAAGTCTATTTGCTCAATTACTTTCAAACAGATAAGACAAAATGCTTTACTTATATATACACTCTAACAATAAGCGTAAGTAACGTAACTAGTTTAACGTGATAAAGTTTGTATATAATTATATAACAAGAAGTTTAATAACAGTTCATTGGATAAAATTATTCTAGAGATAAAAGATCTGATGTGAACCTTGAACCTGTCGAATCAGTATTGAGAATACAGACATTTCATTAGTTGCAGTGTACCGTGAAATGCGAAACTGTATAAAGAAAGTTTTAAATAAACCTAGAAGTGTAATATAAAACTTTGCAAATAATAAAAGTTTGTTATGATTTTTTTTAATAACCTTTAAAATATACTTATAGTTTTTTAATGGAGTGCGTTTTACGTAATTCGTTTTAACTTTAAAGAAAAAACACCTAATGCACACTTACTTAATTTTGACGTGGCACTTAAAGACATCATTTTCGTCGAATAAACATAAAAAAGGGAATATTATTATCAAAATCTGACAGCCAGCTGCGGGAAAAAACCAGAGAATTCTATGAAATTAAAAATTGACCACAGATTTGTACGAAAAAAAACTTTGAGTATTCAGTGTTGCTATTTTAAAATGTGCACTTTCATCAACTTCAGTACTTACCTGATTTTAAAAATGATATAAAATACTTACAGCCAGCACCGAAAAGAATAAATTTTTTCCAAGTAAAGGAAAGTCGTTTTTTTCAACTGAAGCCAAATGTAACAGAAAAGCTTTGGTTTTTCAAAATGATTTTAATAAGTTTAAAAAACCCTTTACATGCGCGCATTGAGCACTGCAACAATGGTTCTCGCCTGTTCAGAATCCATGTCGGGACTACCGTATGTGTGAATGTTAGGTTGATGAGGATGATCTAAACCATTATTTTTTATGCCCCATAAGTAATTTATTGCTATCCTGAGTCCGATCCCTCCGATATTAATATTCCACTCCCTGATCTTAATCAAATAAACCTATTTTGAAAATAATGTAAATATATAGTTTTGAATTATTAAGTTATAAACATGTTATAATTATGTATACCGTAATTATGTTATAATTATAATTTAAAGCGTAATTTTAACGTAATATTTTTATTTCAAAACATTGTATCATTAAATATTACATATAATGGAAAAAAAATGGGTTGTGTATCCGCTGTGCTTTAAAGCAAATGTGCATTTTCAAGTAATAAATCAGTTCGCTTTTGGCACTTAATGGACAGCGATAGAACGGCCAAAAAGATTTACGATCCAAATATTAAAAGTCATGGCATGACCAAATTCAACAAATATTTGAAGATGGACATGTCAAAAGTCGGAATAATCGTTGTCCGTACACGATAAGATATATTAATGTAGACAAAGCGAATGATAAGATATGTTCTATTATCTCTGCTTCTCCCTGTGAAATTTTATTTGTTTGGTCTTTACGAATGTAACAGTAAAAGAACAAAATAATGTAACAGTGTTAGTATTTTTTAATTATTATGCCTATATCTTTTCAGTTAAAAATATTATGAAAGATTTTTAAGTTGTTCCATGATAATATACATAATATTCTATGATTTAATGTTATCAAATAATAATGTAACGTTAAAATTACGCCTAAAATTATAATTTTAACCATCTTATGGAACCAGTGAAAAATATAACGCTTTAATAGTTTAATTATATGTTAAAATTTTGAAACTAGGTAGAATTGTTTGTTTTAATATGCACTCTATTTTTATCATGTTCAAATAATTATCATAATTGTTCTTTAAAAAATAGTGCAATCAACATATAATTTGGTTGTCAGATGATGGTAAAAGGGACCATCTGTAATTTTCGAACATAAATAGGAGAGCTGAAATAAAATTCAATTTTAAAACTTTAATCCATAAACAACAAAAAAAGTGTTTTTTTTTCAATAATTAATTGCAATTTTTAAGTGTGGGTCATTCAGCGTAAGCTTTTATTTTATTTTGTTTTTTATGTGTTTTTACTGAAATATTTATTAAAACTCTTAGAAACCTAAAAACAGAAAAAAATTACAGATGGTTCCCTCTGCCACCTGACTAACAAATTATTTATATAAAAGTAAATGCGAAATTGCACAAGAATCACGGGTATGCCTTATACTACTTTTTTTGATTGCCCCGAAATTGTAGGGTCAGGAGGTAGAATTGTATTACATGTTTGATTAGTCTTTTATTGTATAAGACATTTTCTTTGACAATAATTGGAACTATTTAAGGGGGAAAAAGTAAAAATTTGTTCTTATTTTTGCTTTCAAGATGGAGAAAAAAAAGTCAAAAAGATAATAAGGCTAAAAAAAAGATAAAAAAGACAAAATATTCAGTATCAGAGAGTTTGGGTTGAATTTTCAATTAGGTTTAATAATACTTCTACAACTACGAGGATTTGAAAAACTTTTGAGTAATAATATTATCTAATCTGTCTCATTTTGAACCCTTTTTAAATGTGAAGTGATCGGGTTGTGGTCCTATGGCTAGTGTCTCGGACTCACTTACCAAAAGTCTGTGGTTCGAATCCCACTCTACCCCAACTAGATTCCCATTTTCTAATCGCGAGTTATTTACAACTCGTTGAAAATGGCCCCCAAAATAAATATTTGGGTAAATCATAAGAACGCAAATATTTCTTTTCATTAAAAAAAAAAAAACCATAGTAGTTTTTATCAAAATTAAGTAGGTATTTTATTTCTTTTCAAAATTCAAAACAGAAATAAAAATTATAAAAGGAACATAAAATCACCGAACCATCTTATTGGGTATTTTAAATACAAAATATAAGACAGCAGAAAGTATTACAGGTACAATAACGCGTGTAACAAAAAATCGAAAAGCGTAATTATTTTCTTGTGTATATGTTTGAACGGTATTTTTGATTTCTTTTGCTGTCAATGCAAATCCCTATTTAGCCATAATCTTATTTTTTCAATGAAAAGTCTTCTCCTTGTTCGCCGTTCAATGTAGTTTTTCACCCATGTTTATCAAAGATTTACCAAAAAATCACCAACTTAAGAGTCATTTATCAATCGGGTTGTGGTCAATATTGAATCGGGTTGTGGCTCTGTGGCTAGTGTCTCGGACTCACAGATCAAAGGTCCGTGGTTCGAATCCCACTCTACCCCAACTTGATTCCCATTTTTTAATAGTGAGTTATTTACAACTCGTTGAAAATAGCCCCCAAAATAAAATATTTGGGTAAATCATTAGAACGCAAATATTTTCTTTCTCTAAAAAATTTTTTTAATTGCTATACGAAAGTGACATTTCTCAAGTCCTAACAAGCCGCATGGCTGTATAAAGGTCATTTTTAGAAAATTGTTCAAGTTTTTCAATTTAACTTGTGGCATTTAGGAGTTTAGATTGGTCCCTGTAGTCTCGTTTTCCCGGCACACTGTCTTGTAATTACCCCATACGGCGTCTTAATTTTACCCCACACAAAAAACACGCTCTTTCCAGTCAAAACTTAAAGCAACACTGATTTATGTTTGTGTGAGTAGACAGAAAGTCTTCCATCGTCGATTGACACTGTAAGCAGCGACATGCGGCATTGGGCGTTCGCAATATACCAAAAGTTTGTTGGCCAAGTTTGAAAGATTTTGTGAGGGCAACTGGGTATACTTTTACATTTTTTAACAATATACATAAAAGGTAAAACAGAGTATTAAAAAAAAAGTAAAATAATTCATACGTATTATTTTAAAAGGCTTATAAGGTAATAAAATGAACATTTTCATAGTGCTCGTACTTGCAATATAACATGAAAATAGAACTATTTTAGTATTTTTTTGGTATTGTTTGGTCTTTTATTTACCGGCCTTTTTTCACTCTCATCCTACCTTACCTATTAAAAATATGCACTTCCTCCATCGTTTGAAGTGAGCAACACTAAAATACGTAGAAAAATATGATTTTATCCATGGCACTTCCTTTCAGTTTTTAGCCGCAAACATGGCGACCTCGATTTCAAAGAAACGCAAGGTATGGTAACTTTTAACACGATAATCCATCAGTGAATTTTCCAAATAAATTCATAAATCTCTGCTGGAAAGTTTGAAGAATATCTTAAAAATAAGTTATGTGCCTTTCGCCTTTTTAAATCTAACGGATGGACCGGATATATTTGACTTGTTTCTGTAATCACCGCCGCTGACATGTGAGCCGTCCTGTCAAAAAATGATAAATCTTCCCCGTGTTAAGTGTTTATAATGTGAAAGCAAGAAATCAGTGAGTTTTGTTACTATATTTTCGGTACTCTGCCGTAATTCCAAGTGGTAAATTCAGTTTATAACCTCTAAATTTACTGTCATTCAACAATGCTCGCGGGTTTTTAGTGTGGTGTTGTCACTCATATTCAAGGAATTGCAGAATTCCCGTATTCTGATTTAGTAAATATATTTGAAGCGAATTCAAAGCAATTTGTACAATTCAAATAACAACCGACATTCTTTATTATTTTCAGTTTTTGTTGGTCTCCATATAAGTTATGCGTGTTTTTTCCCTAATTTTTTTTCCATGTATCGGCATATTATACGATTGCGCCCAATTTTAATATTTTTGTTAGGACGTCAGTTTCATTAATTTGTTTTATTCCTAGGAAAACTATTTCAAAATGAAATTCTCAAGGAAACTCACTAGAATATGCTTTTATTTGCACATTTATAATCATGAATTATCAAGTATGGTCTCCATATTAATATAAATATTATGGGCTGTATCTAAATCCGTAGTTCAACTGGGAATACTTTTGAATTATTGCGGGTTCCATAACTGTTATTTCGGGTTTAATTTGTAGAGTTAAAATTGAACGTAGTTATGCAGAAAGCAGCCAGTCTACAATTTTGAAAAAATGCAATATTGGTGTTATCGGGTGCAGTATGGTCAATTCTATGTTCTGCTTAAAACAGCGAGGCCGCTTCCTTAAAAAAAAAAACTGTAATGATCACCTTCTGAAACAGTGTCGATCACAAAAATGGCATTTCTCAATTTGCAGAAAACACCCACAGGACTAAAAAAAATCTAACGGTACTTAAAAATTATTAAAACTGGTCCAATAGATAGTTAGATTCTTGTGTAAAATATATAAAAAAACTAATGTATTCATTGTTTATTATTTGTCAAAGTCAAAAACATTCCAACTGTAGTTAAGATTTGATTATCCACTCTTTTCACAAAGGTGCCATTATCTCAGTTTCATTATTCTATGGCTGACTGCTTTCTGCATAACTACGTCCAATTGTTCCACTTGGCTTATTATGCAAAATAGAAATGAAAAACACCTCTCGATTCAAATTTTAAAAATATGTCTTTTTCCTTTTTGAAATACTTTGTTCCTTACAGCATTTATGAATTCCGCAGATCATAATGATTTAATCCATAAGGGTTTATAAATAAATTTTCAAATAAAAAAAAAAATTTATCAAATCTGATCTGTACCCATATTTTAATAGTGCATAAATTAAATAAAATAAGTAGTCCAAAAAGAAAATACATAAAATATCAAATGAGTAGCAAACATTCAAAAAGTGATTCCAAGTTGGAAAAAAATAGGTTTTTATCAAATTTTTTAGTTCTTATGTAAAAATCTACGAGAAAAAAAACATGCTATTAATTTAAAATGCGTATTTTTTTAATATATAAAATATATCCTTAAGTTCATTTATGTGAAAACTTACCCTTTGAATATTTGCTTATCAAATGGACAAATGATCAAAATGACCAAATCTTCCTCACTTCGGTTACTTCGTTTAGGCTGTTAAGTGCAGATTTGTGTAGGGAGATGTTTATAAAGACAGTGATCAATAGATTTCTAATCTGGTTAGTATTCTGAACCATTAGCCAGACTAAAATCTTTATTTTAATTAACTTTTAGCAATGTAACAATATATCACTTTAAATACTTAAGGGGCTGACAAAATGGACATGATTCTCGCTAATATAAAGCTACTATTCTGTTATTAACACACATAGAAGACATCTGTTTTATCAAACCATAGCATCGTCAAACTCAATTATTTATTAGTGAGGTGAGATCTTCTCTGTTTTGGCCTTTTCTTGCCCATTTTCTTCCCAGAACAGGGGTAATATCTTCAGCCCGTCCTGCTCTTTTACTATCCCACGGTCTCCACTTCTCTGTCTAGCGACTCTCTCCGTTCCATGTCTAGCGACATGACCTGCCCATTGCCATTTGACAACCTCAGACTTATGTCTAGCATTTGCTGTTCCGTAGATATTTGTGAGCATGGTATTGGCAGTTTTGTCATTGTTTCTAGGTCATAAGTCACCTCAGTGAGAATGCATGCCTCGAAGACCTCTCTTTTTAGATTAATCAGAACGTCTTTTTTTTTTTTAGAACATGGTCAACTTTCCCGAAGGCTGCCCGGTTCTATCTCGTAATATATAGTAAATAATGAGATATTATGACTTATTAAAAACGCTTGGATAAACTAAAATATTGTTTTTTTTTCCAGTTTGTGGGCGATGGGGTATTCACAGCCGAGCTGAATGAGCTGCTCACACGCGAGCTGGCCGAGGATGGCTACTCGGGCGTGGAGGTCCGCGTGACTCCCACCCGCACGGAGATCATCATCATGGCCACACGCACGCAGAACGTGCTCGGAGAGAAGGGGCGGCGCATCCGTGAGCTGACCAGTGTCGTGCAGAAGCGATTCTCCTTCCCGGAGGGCTCCGTGGAGCTGTACGCGGAGAAGGTGCCCACAAGGGGGCTGTGCGCCATCGCGCAAGCCGAGTCCCTGCGCTACAAGCTGGTTGGAGGTGTTTACCCCTTAATATTACGTTTTTGCTAAAATAGTTTTAAAGAATTTATAGTAAACTGAAGAAAGACACTAGTCTTTGCGATCAGTTTCAAGAAAGCTCGCATTGTCTAGCCTTGACACTTTTAACTGTTTAATTCACACGCGGCAGTTATGGTTCTAGGTTGAATGTTAAGTGATCAACCCTAAATGAATTTCCATTTGTGATCCCGTGCAATATGTCCCACATTTAGCAGAGGTCTCATCACTTCCCATGTGAAGAGGCCTAAGAAAATGTGGCAGATTAAATTTCCACTTGATTTGGCAAGCTATTCACTAATAAGGATAGTTTACCAGTGTAAGGTGGAAACATACTAATCTATTATTCATTATTTATTAACCTTTCCAAGCCTGAAGGTGGTAAAAATTTAACTCAATTAAAAAAATTACAGTATGATTGTAATGGTAATGTTTATAAAACTGTTTCATAATATTTCTAGTTTTCTGCGAAATTCATACATTTTTTCATACAATACTGTTGCGGGAGGATGCTGTATTATGACATTGCGATGCTCTCTCTGCTACACGTTGAATAACACCGATCTAAAATGGAAATCACAAAATCCAGTTTTTTGTGGTTATGGCTGGAAATTTGCGCCCGAATAGCCAAAAGTACATGAGCAAACTGACCAATATATCAAAGACTATTAAACTGTAAAGCAATGAATTGTAATGTTTGCTGTTCGCATGAGGGGAAAGCAAAGACAAATGTGAATAATAATTTAATGAATTTGGCAGAAAAATATTTAAATAATTTTGATACATTCTTAACCCTTTGAAGTATATTTAATTTTCACTTTTTGTTGAATTACGCTTTGAATTATTTTTTTGCAAAAATAATGCAATAGGAAATAGATTAACAAAAAAATACACAAAATATTCATTTGCCAACGTATTTATTTGAAATAAGAATCATTTTCTTTCTATTATTATGGTTGTTTAAAAATTGGCTCCGTATGATATTTTTTAAAACAGTCCTGGATGCAGACCAGGTTTTCGTGGACAGGTTTCGCAAAACCACACCATTCGTTTTCTTCCTCCTTTTTTATTTCGGTCGCTCCACGCTGCGCAGTCTTTGGAGCCGCTTTTTTCTCTTGGCTAAGAAGTGTGGTTTGCCATCTAAACGTTTTTCCATGTTCAGAGTGCAAGGTCTTCCTATGTTTTCCGCTATTTTTGAAACATTAAATGACAGTTGTATAAATTTGACTTATTTTGTTCCGTAATTTCAAATAGAAATCTGTTTATCGGCCCTTTTCTATGACTGTTTGTAGGTAAGCTTCATTTGTTTAACAACAGATGGTAGTAACAGTATAGTTTTTTTATGAAGAAATAAGAAAATTACCGTATTTTTTACATGACAGTAAGCTCGGGCTGGTGACACCCGCCATAGGACTTCTAGCGTATTTTTGTTTCGGGCGGGTGGTTCCTGCCAAAGTGGGGTTCATTATGCAAAAAATTACTTCAATATGATAATTAACAAAAAAGTTATTGAAAACATACGCTACCCTTGGGCCCTGAAGAGTTAATTAATCAAAATTTGACAATTATCATAATCCACTCCCAGTACTTCAATAATTGTATTACATCTGAATAATTGTCATTCCATGGAAGGTAGCTTTGGGTGCCAGTCAGGACATTCACTCTGCATCCATCCATCCATCCTTCCTCTGCCAATTCCATGTTTCACAACCATACATAAGTTTTTAGGATTTCTTTTAATATAAAAATTCTTATAATCTAAATGTTAACTTCGGTATATAAAAAATGACAATGTTTCTCCACAGGTCTTGCCGTGCGAAGAGCGTGCTACGGTGTACTGCGCTTCATCATGGAGTCGGGGGCTCTCGGGTGTGAGGTGGTAGTGTCGGGCAAGCTGCGTGGGCAGCGTGCCAAGAGCATGAAGTTCGTGGACGGGGTCATGATCCACTCTGGTGACCCGTGCCTGGAGTACGTGGACACAGCCACCCGCCACGTCCTACTGAGACAGGGAGTGCTCGGTATCAAGGTAAATACAATGCTCTCTTTGGCTCTAATACTAGTTACACAAAAAACTATTTGTTTTATAGAACATCTATTTTTGGAGTGGAGACATCGTATTAATCACTTTGTCCATTTTATTTTAACCTATGATAAAAAGCTCATGCAAAAAATCTATCAATAGGAAGGAACATGGCGTAGCTTTAAATTATGTGCCAGCGGGATGTGTTAGAAGTTAGACAACTGTAATTTATATTTTAAACTCAAGGAAGAAGTAAAAGAATCAAGATCATTTACAAATAAAATGCATTTCACACACAAAAAATGTTCACTAATAATATAGTGACGCCATATTGTACTCGCGGACGTAGCGACGGACGAGTGCCACGTTGTTCACCCTTATATAGGTTTATTGGGTACCGCTCGCATAGACCATAATTTATTGTCGTGGGTCACTCTGGTCCCCACAATGGTATTTGCATTGAGAAAATTTAAAGTTAAATAATTGTCACATTTTCATGAAAATGGGTTGCATGCAAAAAAATTCATAGAAAATTGACAAAAATGTAACAGTTATTAAGTTAAATAAATGAGCCTAAGTTAAGGCTGAACTTTTTTCAATGTAACTACCCTTTAGGTCGTGTTTTAGGCCTTTGCATTTTTCAATACTTGTGAAAATATACACAAAAGTTGAACTGGCTAAACTTAGATAATGTTCCATCTACATAATTAATTTTAAAATAAAATTTGTTTGGGACACATGAATTTATCTCATGTCAGTATAACCGATGCATATTCGAGTCAATTCTTATGATGCTTAAAAAAGTTTTGTTTGTTTTATTGTTGATTTTTACTATCGAATCAATTGATAAAACTGTCTAATTTGCATTAAATTTTTATTCAACTTAACTCAATGAATGTTAGGTAACCACTTATCACAGAGATGCTCCTTTATTCAGTATGGAAGTGTCTAATAAACCAGTGGAAGATTAAATCCCTCATCGATTTGGGGAGCTGTCCATATTTGGATATCTCCTCCCACATTTGGGGACATGCTTTTTTACATTTTATGTTCATGTTTATTTATATTCTTGTAATATATAGCACAATTTGTGCTAGTATCTTGTACTAAATAAATTTTCTGTAAAAGTTTCAGTTACCTCAGAAATTTGCCCTAAGGAACCCAAAATATATTTTGCAGAACTTTTGGAATTTTTTTTAATAGTCTTGATGGGCGGTTACATGTTCAAATTTCGCTGAGATCACATTAATGTCATTTTGGACAAGTCTGGGCGTTCTGTGTTAAATTCACCATTATAATCATTACTCTTTGCTGTTGTGATGAAATCAAAAGTTTTAGGGCCTTACTTATTAGATTTCCTTATACCGGGTTTTCATTAAGAAATAACTATACCCGTTTTAACTATTTATAACAGATATAAAAAAAAGCTTACTTATAAACATATTTATTACCTGGAATAACAATTCACAGGTTATTTCATGCTTCATTTTTTAAACAGTCAACACTGATATGTGAGCGCAGTAACTTTTATAACAACAACAAACAAATGTCAAAATCAAATCGATACTACTGTCGGTGTAATGGAGAACACGGAGAAAACCGTTAGAAAAAGAAATCAAAATTGGGAAGAAGAGAAGAACGTAAAAAAGAGTTTATTTGTGTTTCTTTTCTTATCACAATTAATTCAAACACATACAGACGTATAACATTTCAGATATTAAACAACAAATTATTAAAAATCACTTGAATCGCATTGAGAAGGTCGCAGACTTAGAAATTGTTTAAAATTGAAAAAGAATCTGGTAAACTATCCATTTTGATTACCGGAAAATATGACGTTTGACAGATCGCGTGCTTATTCCAGTATTATACCACATAATGTGCAGGTATAAGTTTCTATGGTCGCTATCCCAGATTTAAACCGAGCTTAACTCTATGTGAGGTTTACAAGTAATACTTTTTGCTATACCATCATTATTCTACCACTATTCTCAAGCTTAACTTGATACCCGATTTATAAGTAAGGCCCTTAATGTTTTTAAAGAATACATGAGTCGATAAATATCAAACGCAGGTATGTCCACAACGATCCACCGCAGTGTCCATGTGGACCTACAGCTTCTGAATTGAAATAGAGTTTTTTTGACGGTGTTTTATTATAATAATGAGAATATGTTTTAATTTGAACAGTACTGAAATGATCTTTTTTTCGTAACATTTTGTAGAACAAATATAAAAAATAAATTGGGTGTACATACTGGCATTTGATATTTTTCAACTCATATATCCATCAACATTAGCTAGGACACAATAATATACCCACTATGTTTATTTCGTATGCTTGCAAAATATGTAGCTCAATTTTAAATTCGTCATAAAATATGGCATCACTATCTCTCGACACGATAATTCCACAGGTATCTGTAATGCTTGTGTTTTGATGTCCAGGTAAAGATTATGTTGCAACACGACCCGACCGGCAAGAACGGCCCCAAGAGGCCGCTCCCCAAGAACGTGACGGTTCCCGAGCCCAAGGAGGAGATCCTGCCCTCGCACCCGATCTCCGAGGTCAAGGTCCCCAAGCCCGATATCCCCCCTCCCGTCCCCGTGGCGGTGGCTTGAGCTCCCAACCAACCAACCTAGGCTTATAATACATTTATATTATAACTACACCCGTCTTTTATTTCTACACCACGTACTATTGCAACAACCAGCGTGAACATCTTCCTGAATGCGGAATCCATTGTCAGGGAAACCAATCCTTCGAGACGATCTCACGATGAAATCATAATTTCAAATAAATTATAACTGTAAAATCCAAATTGTATGCAGTTTATGGTTATTTAACTTGTTTACTGCAGTGGTCACAGCATATGTGAGTAATTTATTATTGAAAAGATTCATAGCTTAAGTATTCGTCAAGTATAAAGGTAATACACTAATGATCACTAACAAAAGAAGTGTTTAAACTAAAATATATAAAATAAATGACAATTTTGAATGTGGGGAATGGTTTAATATATAGTAATAACCTACTAGTCGCCAATATGACGGAAAACCATTCTATGAATATTGAACACAAAGTCTACATTACAGCAATACAAAATCTTTGTTAACAATGATTAAGTACTTTAATTAAGTAATTTAGCTTCGACTTTACCCTTGCGAATTTGTTTCAAATGTTTTGATCTCTGCAATATTTTTCATGATAGCTTTTTAAGTGTGCATAATATATTGTTCAGAAACGTTAATAAATAGTACCTATATATTTTAATGATAAGTTAATATTAGGATATTCATGTATTGTGTTTGTACTATTTTAAGACTAAATAAATACAACGGGCCGTAGGTACTCAGTTTGAGTACTGCAAGCAGTAACCGAAACCGTCCTTGCATGACGTTTTGTAAAAACCAAACCAAAAATTTGGAACGCTTTTGTTCTATGTAATAGAGTTTAAGGGGTTCTTGATCTTTCAATAACATTGAACTTCAAAGAAACAGTCATTTGGCTACTGGTTTTGTCGATCTTCCCATAAATAGTGGTCATGCACAGTGGCGATTTTATTGACCCCATCATTTGTTTTCACTAGTTTGTTTAAATTAAAATTTACTTCAGATTTACTGTTCTAATATTGCCTCTAGAGGCTGTCTGTCTAGATATGTCTATACTCGACATTTGACGATCATCGAATGACAATGGCCACATCAGACCCAGGCTACAGAAATATCGCCGCTTTATTTAACTAAAGATATTTACAAACGCTGGGTTTTTGAAACCTTTACAGAATGTCTCCTGAAGATGTTCTCACCGGTTGGTTACATTTATGTAAGTTAAAGAGCCAACGACAGGTCATAAGCCCTGCGGATTCCTAGACTTCTATATTCCCTTCTCTAAAAAATGTTCTTCATGTCTGTTGTAACATGTTAATATTAACAGCTCCATAGGGGGTTGAATCCAGTCCTTGTCTACAAAAATTTAGACATTTTGGGGGTTCATTATTTTGCAGTAAAAGTTTTTTTAACATTTTTTTATTGAACAATAATTATTATACAATATTAAACAAGACGGGAATGTTCCTACATTCGAATTATAATAATTAAGTACACAACTAAGTTCTTAAATATCAATTTTAAAAACAAATGAGCAAAGGAATGGGTAACATCTACCTTTATTATTTCTATTACTTACAAAATATCACCTATGACATCCTAGTTTATAGCAAGCACCGTTTTAAAAGAAAAATATTATGGTTTCTCTAAAATTGACATTATTATAATTTTTCAGTATGAAGGCACTCAACTTAGAATATAATTTATTATTGCTTATAAAAAACAAAGCTCAGAAATTATCATTAATCTGAATTTATCTTTCTATAAGAAATATTTAATTACAGATTTAAAAAATCAGTTAACATTTTTAAACTGTAAAAATATTACCTTACCCTCAAATGGTGTATTTAATATTATTTTGATCATTAATTTATTAAGGAAGTGAAATGATCAGCATCAGCCTTGCTATTAATAATGAAAATATTTTAGTTGTGTATGTAGTAAAAGTTGATAAAAGTACTTAAATAAAATAACCAGAGTCATGGCATAATAATGGCTATATAATACATTCTACATTAGGAAGCTGCCCAAATTTTATTATCTTTTGAAAATAACAATATTGTTTCATTCAAATTTGTCAGTCATGCCTGCAATATTATTAGTGAACTCCGACTTATCTTTAGCTTATTTTTTTCATCATCACTCCCTTTCCGCACCTAATGGTGCATAGAATTGGTACACCAATCAAAGCGTATCTTAATCATTTTTATTATATGAAGGTAAGATGATACCGACTGACTGCTTGGGCTTCAGTTGCCGATCCACGGACTATGAAATGTTCTCAATAAAATACCTTTTCAAATAAATATTTCGTGTCGGAAACCAAACACGAGACCTGACACGTGACCACACCACGATGCTAACTCATTTAATGCTGAATATATTCCAAACAATATCTTTACCAGTGCTGGATTTAAATTTATTTTAATTGAAATCTATAAAAGTAAATATGTATATAACGTGCCAAGCTTGTATGGTGAAAATTTCAGACAGACATTGCGTCATCGATGAAAGAACAATCAAACAATTTTTTTTCAAAGGACGAAAGGTCTATTGTGAAATGAACTGAAAAATGAGGAGTGTAAAAAAATTAATACAGCTATAATAGTCAGGGTCTGCACTAGTGAAACGGCAATGAACTATGTTAAATTTACTAACAAAATTGAATTACACAACAGCTAAGATACGTTATTTATTATTCAATATACTTGTAAGCGAATGTTACATGCATGACAAATATGGATACAACAAAATGTTGCATTAATTTTTTTATGGACAGCTACAATTTCAAAACATCTATCGATCTATTGATAATACACTAAATATCACATTGCATAATTAAAATCGGTATATTTTAAATTATTAAAAATAATATGGTACACTTGCGTAAGTTTTTTTTGACTGGCAATAAATATACCTGCCAAATAAACTTCTACTAGCAATACGCCTAAAAATTGGTCCCTACCAGTTTTTTTATTTGTAAATTTTGCCATTTGAAGGCTAACCAACAACAACCACTTTAAATATAAATGTGACAATAATTCGTTTAGACACCGTGGCTGCCAATTACTTAAAAAAAGACTTTAAATGTTAGTTACAATAATTTGGCTCCTCCAATGGGTAACAGTACAATTCAAATTTAGCCGCAAAATTTGGAAGACAACTTTTATAAGAACAATAATTAAAACCCAAATTATAGGCTGGACTTATTCTTAATATCCAAACTGGCCCCATCCTCTTCATCCTGTGCATTAATGATATCAAAACAGTCATAAAATCTCAATCGAGTATCTTTGCAGATGATACCAAACTGTTTGCAAACCCCCTTCTATACTCTGGACAACTACTCGAGGATTCGGACCACATCAATGAATGTACTGTAAACGGGCTAGTCTCGCTAAACGTTAAAAAATGTACTGTTCTTCACATAGGAAAAAACAACTCTATGTATACTCTTTTGGGTGGTGTCCAACTCTAACCCGTAAAGCATCAAAAAGATTTCGGCATAATTATATCAATGGATTTAAAATGGGAAGCTCACATCACATCTATTGCCAAGAAGGCAAAGTCAATAATTTGCTTGATTAAAAAGGCGTTCCAAAATATTACTCTAGATACATTTCTTAAAATATACAAGACCTATGTACGACCTTTATTGCAGTATGGATATCAAGTGTGGAGTCCTTACATTACTAAAGACATTGAGCTACTGGAAAAAGTCCAAAGATGTGCTACAAAAATCCTCAAATTACTCAAAAGGATGCCTTACCACGGTAGATTAAAAGCACTAGGACTTACATCATTGGACGAATGACGGAGGAGAGGGGACTTGATTAAAACTTGCAAGATACTCAATAATTACATTGATTGCCCCCTGCATGAGATGTATCAACTAAATCCCAATACAAACTTACGGGGTCATAACTGGAAGCTCTATCGTCCCCGATTCCACCTCAATCCCAAGAAAAACTTCCTTTCCAGCGGGGTAATTTTAGACTGGAATAAATTGCCAAGCCTAGTTGTCCATTCCATTTCGGTCAACCAGTTTAAAACCGTTTGGATGCTTTTTTGAAGGAAGAAGTTGGACAAAAAGCAGTACACGAGATACAGGCGCATCAGCAAAGGCTGCCTGCCTATGACGAATAATAATTCTATTTATTTCTATGTCAAAATGAAAATAAGTTATTCCCCAAAATCAAAATATTTTTCTGCTTAAATTAAATTTGTGCTATACATTTGCAACAGTCTTAAATATGTACAAATATTTCTTCGGTTCTCATCACCCAAAGTATTTGTTGTATAATTTAATCTACTTACGTACACTTGGAATGCAGTACCTACATAATTCGATATTTCAATGGCCGCATTACACATCAGAAAACTGATCAGTTTGACTTAGAAAATATTGCGCTGTGTAATACAAAAAATAGTTTAACCCTTAGCTAAAAAATCCCTGTGCTGCTGTATAATCAAGTCACATTAAGCAAAATATGAGATATTTTGTAATACAGGTATTTAAAAACAAAAAAAAAACAATCAAAACGTTTAGTAATCTATTTTCCACAATTTATAAAAATATAATTTAGACCTGTTATGGCAAAATACCACTACATTATTTTTTTAAATCAGAGAGATATATCAAGTCTTGTATTTTATATAGACTCACGTAACATGTTGTATCTCAACTCAACAAGGGCTCTTGGCCTCGTAGAATTAGGGATACGTTTTTTGTTTGTTTGTAATACGTATCCTTATATAAATATCAAAATTTATAAAACATATGTTCGTCCACTCCTGGAGTATGCTTACCAAATCTGGAGTCCCTATTTAAAAAAAGACATAAAGTTGTTGGAGAAAGTCCAGAGAAGAGCAACTAAAATGGTAGTTTTTTTAAGAAATAAATAAAAAAAGAAACATTCAAAATCTTAACTGAGCAATATAATGTACCCGAGTTGAAATCAATGTTCACTATGAATGAGCACCGCCATCTCAAAGGTCATTCATTGAAATTAAACACCGCCTACTTCTTATCCAACCCCAGGAAGAACTTCCTGACAAACCGAGTTGTGGAGAAATGGAATGGCCTCCCAGAGAAAGTGATTGGTGCTAGTTCAGTGAATGTTAACTAGATGCACACATCAATTTATAATGTTTAATAACCATGTACACTTGATATACACGCATCAGCTTAATGACTGCTAGTAGTGCTTAATAATAATAAATAAATAAAATAAAAAAATAGCCGCACAAGAGTGAAAATCCTGTATAAAAAAACACGCCCTAATTTTGGCCCTATTTTTCACTCAGTGGCATACATTTCTATGGAAAAAACGCCACCATGACAAATAAGAATCGATTCAATTTTTAAATCAATTAATTCATTTTCTGATTCAGAATCTGCCCTTGCGTAACACGCATTTATTACGTATTATAGCCATATTACGCAAACTAATTTTTGTGTTTACACAGGAAGAAAAAGATGGATTTCTCGCTCAGATTTCTTACCGATTTCTTCTACAGTTTTATGATAAGTGTACTGCGGCCATTACTATGTGTCTACAAACTTAGCTACTGCGGTAGTTTGACTACTAAAATAATGGTAAAATATGTTAATGGTCACCTTTCCAATTAAACCTTACATGTTTGTATTATTGATATGTTATTGCTAGACGCACCTTTGTATTAAAAATATTGATGGTAAAAAGGCTAAATGACTGATGTGAGGTCAATGAGGAAGTTCGGTAATTTTTTTTATTTGTTAATAGACTATTAAACTAAGCCAAGAAAAATTTGTTTTGTATAATCAGCGCTATGATTTTTTAAAGTTTTGTGTTTCGGATCCGCGTGTGACGTCTCAAGTTCTCTTCAGCTTCTTCTCGGTCAGTTATGCCAATTAGTCCGTTGACGGTAAGCAAACTGGAAATCTTCCACAACTCTCTTATTATTCATTGATTCATATGAACTAGATCAAAGTATGTAGTTCGTTTTAAGTAAAATATTTTTTTTTTAAATTCAAACATTTTTTTCAAATTTTTACCGCCCGCAAGAAAACATTTTTGAATCCAATTTCCCATAACTCATATATTTTTATTTTTAATGGATTCCAAAACGAGAAGACAGGTGTTTTATAAAACTAGAAGCCTTTCAAGACATAGCCATGTCGGATAAATACACAAAACAGATTGTAATGTAAGACAATGACATTTTGTAAAAATATGTCAAACATTGCGTGATATAAATCTGTTGATTTTATAAACGTCGTACAGGGGGGTAAATGCCAAAATTCATGTCCGATATCCACATGGGTGTCGGCTCATACGACACATAAAATTTTTGAGAAAAGTATATCGTCATTTAGCCAATAAGTCATGGCCAAAAAAAATTTGTTTTGCGTTTCAATTTGCAACAACACCGCGTAAGTCATTTTTACGGGATGATAAAAAAAACTGCTTATTAAAAACTCGACTAAAGTACGCCTTTAAATGTATTGAAATGAAATGTTTATCCATAAAATATCGCCTATTGAAAACTGAAGAACTATAATCCTCTTCAATTCAATGAAATAAGCAGTTTTTTCACCATCCTGTAAAAAGAACAAAAATGACCTTCACAGTGTTGTTAGCTGAACGGCGATATACAAATAGTATTGTCTTTTTTAAGTGATTCTATGTAGGTTAGAATCGTTAGACATTTCGGCTACCGTTGCAAGGTAAACTAATCTAATCCCTATACGGGATCACCAAAATACACAATAAATACTTACAGTGGTTGAAAATGTATGCACCTAGTAGTATATAACTCAATTTTGGTTATAGTGGTGCATCAGTCACTTAGCCTTTTAACCGTTGACATGTAAGCCAATGTATAGTAGTTATTTGTAACCTGTATAGGCATATGCCGAGTATAACTAGCTATATAAAGTGGTATGTATAACTAAAATTTGGTAACAATACTAGAAGGATTATCTAGTAGGCCGGGTTGGCTGTACTGGCGCTCGAGAGTAGAAAGGCGAATCCCCGGGCCACTCTTGTTCATCTCTACAGAACTGTCCGGAGACTTGGACAGGTCTATGAAGGCCTGGAAATTTATATTAAATAATTATTAATATTATTAGGTGTACAATTTTGCTTCCGCTGTTTTCCTGTAGATGGCTTTAGCGATAAAAATAATTAATTTGTCAACATAACCTCATAGAAACATTCGTCAATTTGTGTCTGCATCATCTTTTATTCTCGAATACTCGTCATTTGCGGGAGGTTTTAATTTTCAGCTTCAATGCACCGGATTTGTTTTTCAGGGATTAAGTTTTTCCTATTTCAGGATTTCGGTTAACTGACCTGATCAAGTCGGAGCGCGGCTCCCAGCGCCAGAAGCCGCCCCCCGTGCATGAGGCCGGCCGTGGTGCACAGGGCCTCGCACTCCGCCAGGCTGTGGGAGCTCAGCAGGAGCGCACGGCCGCGGCTGGCTGCGAGAGAAAGGGCTGCTCCCGCGCGCCGTCTCGCGTACGGATCCATGCCACTGTGGAATGACAAATTATTTTATTTATTTACAGTATTATTTCATTTACAATTATTGAGACTCAAGCCCTAACTCCGTGGGACCAAAGTCCTGTGTTGAGTTGGGATTAATAATTCACTTAAACAAAACAGCACAACAAATATTATACAAAAACAAGAACACCATTGTAATGTACTACGCATTACCACGATTTGCAATGGAGGCCATTCTCTCAGGCAGGGTTGAAAGACAAAGCCGGAAGGTAGAAGCACGACGGCAAGTCAACCTCAATAGCCCTGAAAATCACTTTTCACACAGGTTGTTCTGTGTTCTAATCAGTCTCACCTTAGAAAGCCAGAAAACATCTCCACTTTTCATTTGATGCTTGTGAAACCCTATTATTATTTTTACTACATATTTATCGGCCTCGTGGTGTAATGGTCAGCGCGTTAGCCTGCCATGCAAAAGGTCTCGGGTTCGATTCCCGACATGGTTGATATGAAATATTTATTTAAAAGGGTGTTTTCACACTTTCGTCTCTGGACTGGTACCTGAAGTGTAAGACTGATCATCTTACCTTCATGTAATAAAAATGATCAAGATACGCTGCGATTGTTGATCCAATGCAGTGCCCTATGCACCATTAGGTGTGGAAAGGGAATGATTGATTGATTTTTAATTATGAGAAATTTTCATTTTCAACATTTCAATTTTGGGGGCAATTTTCAATGAGGAAAATGATAATCAAGTTGTAGTAGAGTGGAATTCGAACCTCTGAGTCCGCGACACTAGCCACCAGAACCCATTCCATATGAACTAGCTGACAGGCATCTTATGCTTAGATCAGTTACCAGATCAGCTAACAACACACTAAACTCAGTGAACGCACATTTGCAGTCGCAGGCCCTATGGCATGAAATGCTCTCCCAGCAGAGGTGCGAGGCTGTGAGTGAAGAGATGTTTCGGATAAAACTAAAACCCACACAAGAACAATCTCTAAATCATTTGAATAAATCCGTAGCATGTGATAACAAAATAAGTTGTTTTAATGAAATTACAAATTTAAAAGCTTCATTAATTTTTTTTTATCTATAGAATCACCATGTAAAGCGCCCTTAAGGTATTATATTACGAAAATGGCGCTTTATAAGTTATCCATAATAATAACACAACCGGTTGTTGAACCCGGAACTTTAGGCATGACAGAAATGCGCTACTGCGCCTGCTGACCACGAGGCGCGGGACCAATCTTCACTTGATTTCCTTTTCCGGGATTTAAACTTAACCATCGAGCCGAAAACACTTGTCCAGGATTCTGGCAATGAATTTTATAATGTAAAAATATAAATCAAGATGAATGCATCATATGTACATACCTAGTAGGCTCATCTAAAAGTAACAGTACGGAATCAGAGAGTAGAGCGATGGCGAGACACAATTTCCTCTTGTTCCCTCCACTGAGAGTTTCCGCTCTCTGGTTACAGTACTTCTCTATCTCCAGTTCTCTCATTATTTGTTTAATCCTCTGGAAAATAAATATCGAAGGAATAACTAAAACATACAGACAGCATATATTTTGTGTTTGTGCAAATCCTATAGTACAATAGTTGATTGAACTTAAAGCTAAAATAGTAGCTTTAACAAAAAGTACAGGATTTTGGTAATTTTATTTTATCCTCATTACTTTTTACAATGTGTCTTTTACTATGTTTTTTACTAAAAAAAATTTACTACATATTATATCATGTTTTTACTGCTTTTGAAATATTTTTTTATTATGCTTTACTATGTCTTTTACTAAGTGTTTCACTATGTGTTTTACTTTGTTTTTTACTACATTTAAAAAAAAGATTTTTTACTATGTATATACTTACTAATGTTTTTACTGTATTTTCACTATGATTGCCTCCTTTTTGTAAAAACACTGATTTCAATGTATTTTTTCTATGTATTGATTACTGCTTTTATATTTTAAAACAAGGTAAATAACCCAAGTTAGACATTCAAAGCAACTTTGTATAAATGTTTATACATAATTAAAGGTGTAAATAAATAAATAATTATTGAAAAAAAACTCATTTAAGAACCTTAAATATTTTTACCTTTTGTGAATTTTTCAGTCCCCTTATTGTGCTGTAGAAGATGAGATGTTCCTTAACAGTTAGTACCGGGTCTAGGGCATCGTTTTGTGGACAGTATGCTGAAAAATTAGGAGGAATCAATTAACCAAATGAAAAACACTGGTACGTTTGTGTACTTTGTTTAAAACTTGTACATGATAGAAACAGGCAACACTATATCAAATTAAAAGTATATTTCTAGACCTGCAATTGTGAACGGCTCCTAATGCTGGACTATGCCTAAATCCTACTCTAGGCAACTTGAAACAGCAGAAATGCAAATGCTCAGGTGGCCGGCAGGAGCATCACTAAAATATATCATTAAGAGTTCACGCATTTGTGGTAGCCTGGGTGTCACACAATGTCTGTGGACCTTCCTCGACAGTCATCCAGAGGAAGATCGAAGAACCCCTGGATAACACTACAAGATAAGATAACTAGAACCCCTGGATCAACACTCTAAAATCCCGCAGAGAAACAGCCTAGATGAATGCGACCGCCCAGAACATACAGCCTGAGAACGGAAAGAGCTAACCCCAACAGCCTACCTCGACAAATGAGTTGTGAGAGATCAGAGAGTCAGTAAGAAGAATATTTTTCTAATACTAATTATTCTTTTATTGAACACATGATTGGCGGCCTGCTTGTTCATGACACTTGACTCACGCACGGAAGGTTTTGGGTTCAATTCCCGGTGAGAATACAAAAACTGAAAGTGATTTTTCTCAAGCTTGGGTGTTCTGTCCTGTATTCAACGCTGACGTTGGGCCTAGTCCCCTTTGGATCTGGAGGTCCAGCGACGATCCGCAAATTTCCACTTTAAAAAAAAGCATTCCTCTGTTATTGGTGGCATCCGTCTGAAGGAATGTCTCAATCGAATATAAAAAAAATGTCTTTAAATGGTCTTCTTGATAATGGCAATCGCAATGGGAATCTTCCCCTTCAGGGAGGGTTACCTTTCTTTTTTTTCTTTCAATCCGTCAGCGCTTAAAAATCTCTTGGGTTATCCCCGATCACTGGACTACGCAGTTTTTATCAGGTCATGGTAAATTTAATGACAAATTATTTGTTTTTAATATTGTTGGTTCCCCTTCGTGCTGCTGTGGGCATCCTTATCAATTTTATGAACACATTCTGTGGTCTTGTCCCTTTCCCATCTCTATGATTACCGAATGGAGCTTCTCGCTACTATCTGTGGCCCTGTTATAGGTCCTGTCGGATATATAGATCTGGTGGCTTCCAAAAAAATTTAAGGCTTTTAACTGAACTGAAATTCTTGGTAACAAAGGTGTATAACTTATGCAAAATCACTGTGAATGGGGTTATACTAAAACAGGTAGAGGAATTTGTGTGCCTGGGAAGTATGTTTACTAGGGATGGAATGACTGAGAAAGATATTGAAATGAGGGTGAGTGCCGGGAACAGAGTGAACGGTGGCAAAATTAGCAGTTCACAACAGAGTCCTGATCCCGACCCTGATACATGGGAGCGAAGTAAGGACTTGGAAAAACAAGAATGAAAGTAGGCTGAATGCTGTCGAAATGCGATCTCTCAGGCGAATGTGTGGTAAAACTATGTACGATAGATGGACAAATGTTGAGATCCGTACATTATGTAAGGCTGAGACGAGCATTATCGACAAAATCAAGAAAGGAGCTCTGCGCTGGTTTGGACATGTAGAACAAATGGACAGCGAAAGAACGGCTAAGAATATTTACAATGCGAATGTTGATGGATGCAGAAATAGAGGAAGACCGAGAAAGACATGGCATGACCAAATCCAACCAATACTTGAAGATGGACATGCCAAAAGTCGGAATAATCGGCGCCCGTGCATGAAGATGTACGAATGTAGAGGAAGCGAGATCTGTATGCAAAGATAGTGATGTGGTGTTCTATCCTCTCGCCTACCTAAGGGTAAACGGCGTGACGGTTTGTTGTAGTTATAAAAAGTTTTGTAATCATTTCGGCGAATTCACCGCGTCCTATTAATTTGATCCTAGTCAGTGAAGAATTCACTTCCCTCTTTTCTTATTATATTTGAATATACTCACCAATATCCCCGTTGCACAGCTGGGTTTGGGAGAGACTTTTCCCGTTAATGAAAATCTGCCCGGCAGTGGGGCGCAGCTCCCCGGTAAGCATGCTAAAGGTACTGGACTTCCCGGCACCATTCGGTCCCAGCAAACCAAAAATCTGAAACGTTATTATTTAAAGATATGAGAATCATCATCATATTCTATCAAATCCCAAAAGGAACACTCCCACACTACCAGAAGTCAAACTAAAGGATGGGTCATGGGGTCTATCCCAAACTCTGAATTCGGGCAAGGAAATTTCAGGTTTCTGGGCCCCAAAATATTCAATATGTTACCCAAAGATTGCAAAACCATGACCCGGATTCAATTTGATGAATTTGTAAAAAATTGGTTACTGGGTTTAGGTCGAGAAAAAACGAAAAATTTACTCAAAATACACTCCTAAATAATAAATTAATATTGTATAACTGTATAGTACATTAAAAAGTAGGTAGTAATGTTATTATAAAGTTTATATTTGAAGCACTAACTTTGTGGTTATTCATTATAATAAAATAAATAAAACAACTTTGTTTTTAACCACTAATTTTTATTTTTCACCGACCGGTTTCAAAGCAAACAAGCTTCTTTGTCAAGGTTTACGTAACTAATGAATTGATTCCTTTTTATTTTATTTCTATCATGTTCACTAAATACTACACGTGGACCCAATAAATCAAGTGGTTTTTTCTAACACGGGTGGTAATCTGATATCATTATTTTCGAAGTAAGCCAGGAGAGGACTAAAAGAAATATTGTTAATTTGGTTATTAATTATTGTTTTCTTATTATGAATAGCTTTTTTAATTTCTAAGATTTCTAAGTTGTCTAATTTTAATATTTTATTTTCAACATGAATTACTTTTAATCCAGTGTCTTTATTGAAGTTATGATTATTTTCTATCAGATGATTTGCGAATTCAGAAAAATACAACACTTAAGATGCTTAAATAATAAGAATTTGAACCTTGACAAAGAAGCTTGTTTGCTTTGAAACCGGTCGGTGAAAAATAAAAATTAGTGGTTAAAAACAAAGTTGTTTTATTTATTTTATAGTAATGTTATTGATTATTTTTTGCATAAAAATGTCTGCCTTAAAACAGGTTGTACCTAGTTAGGCAGACTAGACATGATCCAGAGAAATCTATTACCATCATAAGTGTGAATGTAATGGATAAAGTTATTGTTATTTTTGTTAATAAACTATGATTATTATTATTATTATTGGTCTATACCCTGTTGTGTACCCATCGCGGCCTCCCTATTTTTATAAATTGCACTTTGAGAATAGTTTTATATATTTTATATACACATAGAGAACCGATTCAATGTACTATAAAGTTAGTCACAGGACAAAAGTCTATCAGACATAATACTTTCGTCTCTGTTGTGCCACGGTTCGCATTTGAGGAAGAGTGAGGAATGAGGTAATAAGATAATGGACACAGCAAACTCCGGTGACAACTGTCATCAAGCGGAGGCGATATGGTTGGCTGGGCCATATACTGCGGATGCCTCCTAACCACGCTTGCCTACTTTACAAGGCATCAGGTTCTCGACATCCACTGCTGATATTTAATCGGCAGTTTATGTCAGAACTTCGGAACGATAACCTGACTTGGGAGGACACAAAGGAGTTGGCAGCCGACAGAGATGCATGGAGGCTGTTTGTGGATACGATATGCTCCAGATAGGGAGCTGACATAAAATGATGATGATTTTATAAGGCTAAGTTCGCTGTTACCTGTCCCCCCTTGACGCCAAAAGTGAGGTTATTGACAGCCGTGCGAGCTCCGTCCACCCA
>NW_028279923.1:0-29189 GCF_059751315.1 Micrasema longulum
TCTAGTATCTAGATTGGTAGATTTTTATGTGTAGTTTATTTTGGAATTAATAACTAATTTTATTACAATGAACAATATTTTGAGTTTGTCCAAATTTTTGTAGACAAGGACTGGATTCAACTCCCTGGGGAGCTGTTCATATTAACATATTACAACAGAGATGAAGAACATTTAAGAGAAGGTAATATAGAAGTCCAGGCATCTACAGGGCTTATGACCCGTCAAAGGCTGGTTTAAGTGGCCACTTTACACACTGTGTAACATTCACCATTCTGCCTATATTTGAACATCTATATTCCTTCAATTCTTTCATCTGTTGATGTTTGTGAAGTTAAAGAGCTGAAATCTTTATTTATGCGGGTGAGATTCATCTAATTAAATTATTATGCCTACATACTGGGCAACGCCTGAAAATAGTATTTTTTCAATTTCTATACTTCTTCATGGACCAGGTAATTTATCAAGAATTGAAGGAATATAGATGTTCAAATATAGGCAGAATGGTGAATGTTACACAGTGTGTAAAGTGGCCACTTAAACCAGCCTTTGACAGGTCATAAGCCCTGTAGATGCCTGGACTTCTATATTACCTTCTCTTAAATGTTCTTCATCTCTGTTGTAATATGTTTACTATAATGTTTAAAACATTTGTACTTCAAATAAACTGTTACACCTCTATTCTTTAAAACAAACAAACACACCATCAAACATTTTTCCCTAGGGGTAGGCAGAGAGGATTGACGGTCATATCACTTTATCTTTGTATATATACCTCGCTTTCTTTACATTCATGCGTCTAATGCACGCGCGCTGATTATTTAGAGTTTTTACAAGGCCTTACTTTATGCACGGATTTCGACTCTCGACATTGATTTGTGCATCTATCGTGCATAGTTTTACCACATATTTGCAATGACAAATGTTTATGACTACTAACAAATAGTAAAAAAAATACTAAAATAATGAAAAAAATAGAGTTCTGAATGCTTGAAGATCATAGTTTGGAAAAATCTCAATAAAGTATAAAAATTGACATATCTCCTTAACGATAAAGCTTTAGCTAAGGAATGTAAGGTCCAATAATGAGGAATTTCAGTCCTACGGGAAATTAGATACAAAAAATGTTTTCTTGCGCGGGGTAAAAATTAGAGCATTAAATTGTATTGCAAAGTTTCTTGAAAATGTACGGAAAAAATAATAAAAACGCACTACTTAGAATGACGTCACTGGTTCATAGGAATCAACCTATGATCTGAGAGCTATGAAAGATTTCCGGTCTGCTTGCTGTTTCTGGACCAATGGGAAGAACTGAATGAGAATAAGCGAAAATGAACCTTTGACGTCACACGCGGAGTTCTTTCAGAAATACAAAACTTTAAAAAATCGTAGCGCTGATAATACGATATATAAAAATTGAAAAAAAAAATATGTCTTAGTTAAATAGTCTGTAACAAATATATTTTTTTTAAAAACCACTGAACTTCCTCATTGGCAAATGACCACCTCTATATGTGAATTTGATACGGCGGGTTTAGTTCCAGTCACCCTTTATATCACTGGCGGCTCCTGACCGAAAACATTAGCAGTGCATTTCTTTACATTTTGTTAACTTATATATTATTCAGTTCAATAATATTATAATAATATGATAGGTCTGACGTGATAAAAGAGCACTAGTATGACAGCCCGTGCATTGGAACCAGAAACGCTAAATGCGCCCAACATAATACGCACGTTATAGTTAACTAAATTTGTACTAACATCATGTCATTACGCATGTTCAAAGTGACATTACAAACGAACTTCAAATCTACGCATGCGTTGGCAATGGCCGGAATATGTATATTATCTTCTCCCTCTAACGCATAATTCATTGGTATGAAGCATTGCCTATCTCGCTCAAATAACGATTTTAGGAGATTTATTTAATACATCCGTGGAGCGCAGCATTGTTCCGAGAGCCATAAAAAAAGCAAATATAACTCCACTTTTAATAAACTCACAACTTGATGTGGAAGATCTTTACAGTTTTCGCCCTATTTAAAATCTTTTCTCATAGGTTCGTTTACTATATCGAGCAGAATTATTTATTTTCGGTAAGGCAATCGGCATACCGACGTTTTCATTCCACGGAGACGGGAGTGATAAGAGTACTATCTGACATTATAACGGCGGTAGACTCTGGTAATCTGGTGTTGATGGCCCTTCTGGACATGAGTGCTGCATTCGATACTGTAGACCATAATATTTTGCTTGAACGTCTGGAAAAAACTTATGGTATCCGTGTTCAGGCACATATGTGGTTCAGTTCATATCTTAATGAGAGAGAATATGCAGTTGTGTTCCAGGGTAAAAGCTCAACCAACTTTCGGGTGTCTACAGGAGTGCCTCAAGGGTCAGTACTCGAACCACTCCTCTATCTCCGTTACACTAAAGATATAGAGAACATTATCAAAGCATTTGATTTGTGGTTTCACTGCTACGCAGATGATACTCAGATTTATTTTTATTGCACACCAGGCGAGAGAAGTGTGCTGGTCAATTTAATTGATGGATGCATCGAGAAAATAGGAAACTGGATGGCTGAAAACAGACTAACATTAAACCTATCAAAAACTGAATAACTATGGGTCGTTTCAGCCAGACGACAGAATTTGATCCAGGATACGGCCCTACCCAATGTAGGGAGTACCGCTTTACCCAACGTTAAACTACTGGGAGTTTTACTCAATTCTGACCTTTCTCTTGACGCTTAAATTAGTAGAACGATAAGTTCATGCTTCTACCAGCTGAGACAAATTAAATGCATAAGCAAAAATTTGCCGGTTGATGTCGCCCGTCAATTAATAAATGCGTTTGTAGTGTCTAGAGTCGATTATTGTAATGGTATATATGCAGGTCTACCAATGAACAAAATGACTCGCCTACAATCTGTATTGAATGCCGCAGCGAGACTTATTTTCGGAATCTCTAAGTTCAGTCATATCACTCTACTACTTCGGGAACTACACTGGCTACGTTTTCCACAGAGGGTCGAATACAAACTCTGTTGGTTTATGTATAAGTCACTGCACAACTCTGCTCCGGAATGTCTAAGGGAACTATGCATTCCAGATGAACTAGCTGACAGGCGTCTAACGCTTAGATCAGCTATGTCTACGGCGAGAGGAAAAGTTATTATACCTCTACGCATACAGCGCACTAAATTTAATGAACGCGCATTTGCGGTCGCAGGCCCTATGGCATGGAATGCTCTCCCAGCAGAGGTGCGAGGCTGTGAAAGTGAAATTGAAGTGAAGTTTTGGAAAAAACTTAAAACCCACTTGTTCTCTAAATCATTTGAATAAATCCGTAGCATGTGACAACAAAATAAATTATTTTAATTAAATTACAAATTTAAAAGAATCACTATGTAAAGCGCCCTTGAGGTAATTAGTTACTAAAATGGCGCTATATGAGTTATCCATAATAATAATAATAATGATATATTTCTTACAAATTCAGGGTAAAAGATTGTGCAAAACAGAATATGCACTGGAAAGATTGCGCAAGCGTAGACAAGATGAGAAAATCGTCCGCTAGAGTCGATTTCGCTAGATCTTTTGGCGCTAGTATTGAATATTGTGATGTTTACGTGTATATTATTGCAACGAATCCCTGTTTCTTTCTACCTACTTGCAACATATTTTTACTATAAATAAAATTACTAATTTATTTACACAAAATTTTATTTGGCACTTATGCACAAACTAAGGAACCGCCTTTGCTGTGTATATATAAAAAAAATAAAAAATGTATATTGTTAATAGTTTAGTGGTCTATTTAAGGTATTAAAAAATTGTTAAATGCTTCCTTGGGCTCGGGACATCCCAGCGAAGGAACATAATTCTCAATAAAAAATAAGTAATCTTGATATACACAACATAAAGCTTTCATTGTGAGTTTTAATACATATTCTTCAATGCACCTAACTATAAAAGTACAATACGACAACTTATGAACGTATTGAAGATCCCAATAAAAGGATTACTTTGATCTCCGGTAACAATGGTTATTCTTGCGGCATAGAATGTTATCTATTGGTATAACAGACAAAAATGATCAGCGGCGGTGAGCCGGACGATAGTAAAAAGGGCAAATAGGAAGAATACTCATCATCATAAAATTTTACTACGTAATTTATTACCACTTCGGTTATAAATTTTAAAATAAGTACCTAACTTAAATGACATGATAATTTATATTTTCATGGTTAACCCATAGGTTGCAGATAAGTGTACTTGGCATTGAAACTCGTCTTTTCGGATAAAAATTAGGAAGTTCAGCACTACGGGAAATTTGATATACTAAATTGTCCTAATCCCGCCCAATTTACAATAACTTACCGTTCTTAAAAAAAAATTAAAAAATCTTTTTTTATTGAAAAATATTTACGAGTAGGTACATGAAAATAACATTTTTATACGTATAAACTTATATGTACTGGGTCTATCTTTTCCACTTAATATTCAACATCTTTTCTTGAACTTTCCTATGATCAATAGTGTGATAGTCGAACAAAGGAAATTAAAAAAATATCTAGAAAAATATAGACACGAAGTATATATTCTGACAAACTAAATAATCAAAGAAATTAAAATAATGTGAATTAAAATTAAATAATTACTTATTATTATTTTATTGTTTAGCCCTGTTTTATAAGTTGTTTACATGTGATCCGCTCGTTAAATTTTGTCAAATCTTTCGTTAATTTGCAACAATTTTGCAAACTTGCAACAAAAACATTGGTAAATTTAAGCATATATCACTCAAATTTGAGTGCTTCTGTATTTATTTAATATGCAATATATTTTCTTTGCTAACTTTGTAAAATCTGATATTAATTCTGAATTTATACACTAATTATACATTTAAAATAAAATAAATGTATTCATACGCGCGGTAAACATTAGAGCACTTAATTGTAAAGCAAAATTTCTTGAAAATGTTTGAATTTTTTTTTAAAAATAAAAACAAACTACTTTGAACGAATTGAAATGTCGACCTCATGTTGTAATAGTCAGATCATTTGCCTACCATGCGAGAGGTCTCGGGTTTAATTCCCTACATGGTTGATTTGAAGTATTTATTTAAAATGACGTTTTTACACCAGAATATTTCATAGTCCCTGGACTGGTACCTGAAGTGTAAGACTGATCATCATAACTTCATGCAACAAAAATGATCAAGATACGCTGCGATTGGTGTGCCAATGCAGTGCCCTATGTACCATTAGGTGCGGAAAGGGAACGATGATGATGATGACTTTGAACAACGTCACTAGCTCTTCCTAATAAACCAATGATAGTGTTGTCAAAGATTTTTACGTCAAAGATGAGAACTTGTGACGTCTCATGCGGAGTCATTTCAAAATTACAGTACTTTAAAAAATCATAGCGCTGATAACACAATACATATATATATATATATATTTTAATTTTGACAAAAAAAGACTACGTAAAAACGTGTTTAGAACAAGCTAGTAAATTATTTTGTTTTGTGATATACTCGTACATTCGGTTTCCAGGTAGCCATGTTTAGCATGTTTTAAAGTGTACGGGGTTCTGATTTAAAAAATCAGAAAAACTCACCGATTCGAATTCGTGACGTCACGGGCGGCGTAATTTAAAAAATACAAAACTTTGTTTTAAAAAAATGTTTTTTTCGACTTCGTTTGATAGGTTAAGAAATGGTTGGTCTAAAAAATGAAGCCTCGTTTATCTACTGTCACTTACCGTCACTGGCAAGGAAGGTGGAGAAATCCCAAGTAAATATAATATGAATAAATAATTTTGAATATATTATATACTTTATGTAGTGAAGTACCGTCAAAGAATACCCAGACGAATTCTGGATTATTCCCGGTGTGAACTATTCAGCAGGGGTCCGTTCTATGATGGAACCAAATAAATAAATAAAATAAAAAATCTCGGACCCCAAGTCTCGGAGTTTCTCAAAGCGTAGGTGGTGTATTACTTTATGCTCAACAAAAAAACATTAAGAAATAAAGACTTGTAATTGATATTTTTAATTTAATGGCTTTCTCACACGAAGGGAATAATAAATATCATTAAGTTGTTATACGCATGAAATGTAAGCATAGTAAATTAAAAGGTGTTATTTGTGCTTAGTGGCGGGTGTTTTTACAAGGGAACAAATTTGATAAATTTATTTATAGTATCGTATTTTTACTAGAATTTTTTAAAACAAAAATTATGTATTTAAAAAAAACGATTTGTAGTCTCGTAGTAAGGCTGTGAATGTAGACTCACGGATCAATGGACCTAGGTTCAAATCCCACACGTTTTCAACACAGGTTATCTACGACATTTAGGAAAAAAAAGATGAGAAAATTAAAGCATTTGGGTAAAAAAAATCGGCACAAATATTACCTAATTTAGCACAAAAAAGAATACCACTCCTAAAAGCCATTTTAGGAGTGGTATTCTGACCGCAAAAACGCGCGTAGAAAACGTATTTTTAACGCGTATTTATGTACTAAATACACGCTAAAAGAGCGATCTTTTTGCGCGTAATTTTGTTCAGAATACTAGCCCAGAGAAAGAAAAGATGTACCTACAGGTATTTATTTAGAGCTCATCTAGAATACGCTTCTCCAATTTGATCTCCACTATATAGGATTCATATTAACCATATCGAGTCTGTCCAACACCAATTTCAAAGAAAAAGTGGCATGGTTGCTCGAATTGCAAAGGGATAATTATTCCTATTATGAAATAGAACAATCTCTTATTCTGTCTTCTTTGGAGAAACGTAGAACTGAGATGGACCTTATATGCATTTTCAAAATACTTAAAGCCATAAGTGATGTTCCATCTCTGCTGAAATCAATTTCTTTTCATGTTTCCAACCATGTCACCAGAAGTCAAAATCTGCTATTTATTCAATCTTCTAAGAGAAACTTTTGTTTTTACTCCCCAATGTCCAGAATGTGTAGATTAGTCAATTCATCACACGACTTAAAATTCTTTGTGATAGATCTTCCGGCTTTTCGTAGATCTCTTCGCGACTAAAACAGTGTGGGATGAAGTTGGATTGGCATGGTTTAGCTCGAAGTCCTATGTCTTTCGTTTTTATGAATATGTTGTATACCATCATTGTATTGCCCTTGTTTGTCTTTGCTACATAGTTTTATGTGCTTTTTGTTAAGTTTCTTGTATTCATGTTTCTTCATGTAACTGTTGTATTTGGTTTAGGTCGTATTTACTCGTATAATAAATAAATAATACATCGAAATATTCATACAATAAAAAAATACTCTACTTATGTTTCATCAATTACATCAACACACTTATAAAATACATATGAAAATACAATGAACAACATAAATGATTAAGTTTGAAAATTAAAAATTATAAATATTTCACCAAAACGCTAAGATGGTAATAAATAAGATTGCAAAAAAAATATCAATTTTGGGAAGGATCAGAAGATTTTTTGATAAGGACTCCTGCAAAACTATTTACAAAGCAATTATTGAACCACACGTTAACTACTGTAGTAGCATTTTATTTTTATCAAACAAAGAAAACATAGATAAACTAACTGTATTACAAAATAAAGCCTTTAGAATCATTTTGAAAAAAAACAGATATACGAGGGTAAAGTCGATGGTAAATGAAATGAAATTATTAACATATAAACAAAGAATATTTTACAATACAATGATATTTGTTCATAAAATTATAAACTCTAATAAAAAAACAGAATTTTGGAAAAAAATTGATCGGAACCAGCATGAACACGATCACAATACTAGAGAAAAGAACAAAATTAGACTTCCATTTAGGAAAAAGGCAAAGTCACAAAATTCAATTTTATTTAAAGCAATTAAAAAGTATTACGAAATGGAAAAAAATATTTATGAAGAAAAAAACATATCAAAATTTAAAATAATGGTCAAGACATATGTAATAAACAATTTATAAATGAAATATATTTGCAATGTTATTATTAGAACACACATAACAATATGTATGATATGTGTGCCCTACTTTAAGATTTAAATAAAAAAAATAAAAAAAAAAATATTGTAGAAATTTATAATAAAATAAACATGAATAAAATACATACTCAAATACAATAACAATATAAATTATTAAAAATAAATTATTTAAAAAAAATCATTCATTAATGTAAAACTAATAAAAAAAATTACAAAATATGCATCGAAACAAAACTATCAATGTAACCTATCAAAATGAAATGTGAAAAATAAATATATCAATACAAACAATCTTGAATACACTTCTCAAACCTAAACAATCCAGCGTCAAAAATGTCGATCGCTACGTTATAAATGTTGTATAATCTGCACATTCTTGATGTTGGATTGAAAAAGGAAACATCATTCTTAAACGAATCTACGTAGAATATTTTTGACTAATTTTTATGTTACTCAAACAGCTTGAACTTATTTATTGTGTATGCAGACAATTGGTAGAATTCCATATTTAATTTGGTAATGTATCCAAAATAAAACAAGTTTATTGGATTGTAATTCTACTTTATTTTTTATAAAATATACAAAGGGTATAATGTGACGCGTTTCACGACGCGTATAAATGAAATCAATATTTTTATTATTATTACATTAATTTGAAAGTCATACCCTTACAAATGTTTTTAAATAATGGAAGGTTTTTCCCCAATATAACCAAAATATTCCTCTAATATACTCAGTATACCCTAATTGAATTTTAATTACTTTACTTATTTTGGCTTGTATAGAAATCCACAAACATAAAATAGCAATTATTTTTAGTATATAAGGAAACTTTGTAAATATTTAAGTTAGTTTGTTTGAAAATGTCCTAACAAGACGAAACGCGTCACAATATACCCTTTGTATATTTTATAAAAAATAAAGTAGAATTACAATCCAATAAACTTGTTTTATTTTGGATACATTACCAAATCAGCTTGAACTTACCAATTTACCATTAATTGATTGGTGAATAAACACGTGGTTACATAAACCTCAGTAGCTCAACCCCAAAAACTATCGACGTGCTAATAAGCGACGTGATAACAATTTCTCACCATGGTTGATTATCATATTAGCGAGCACAAACATCCGTGAACACCTTATATTAAATGTCAAAATATTTACGTTTCGGATTGAGCTAGTGAGGTTGCAAAGTAGTCCTTTTTTTATTAGAACATTTTATAATTTTTTCCTACATTTAAAAAAATATTTTTTGTATATTTCCCGTAGCACTGAACTTCCTCACTGTAACAGGACTCTGCAGGTAATGTCCTATTCCAGGCTTCACACTTGCATTCCTGAGCCGAACTGTTTAAAGATTTACGGTCCCGGATAAATTGAAAAGATTATTATTCCGTGTGCCCACCGCGTGCCCGATTATAAATTAAAACAAATACCTTGTTATTAGTGTTAAGTCGCATGCTATGGGCACCGGGCACCGAGCACCAGGGCCCAAGGCCTTGTCTTTTTATTCGATCGTTTTTCCATTATCAAATAACGACACCTTCGACAATTTTATCAGGGCTGAATGGCAATCTAAAATATTATAAATTATCAATATTTGAGGTATTTTATTTTTATGAGAAAAAAAATAGTACACACATCCAGTCAATGTTTTTCACAATTATCATTATTTATTTAAATAAATAAACAAAAAAAATATATAAGTATACAAAATTACCACTAAATACAATTTTTTATATAAATTTAATACATATATTTACATTAACGTTTCCTATTACTTAAAATAAAAAAAAACAATTCTTGTGTACATAATGGGGAGTGAAATCTTACAGTAATTATAGAAGACACACTAAGGAGAAAATATTATACAAGAAAAGAAAATTAAAGCGCTGTAAGGAGGTTTAGGATGTAGAAAAAAAGTGAAGGAGATGATGGGAAATTTTCACAATATTTATTTATTTATTGCTGAACCCGGCAATGCTTTGCTATTGCTAGATTTTAGTACATACTCATATCGCACCTTCGGTGCAACAAAGTGTCAATTCAGGACACTTTTTTGTTACATCTTTTATTAGCATTTTTTTAATAATTCAGATTAAGCTTTTTTTAAAAAGAAAAAGAAATATTAGCGTTCTTTTAATTAACCGAATTATTTAAATTTTGGTGGCCATTTTCAACGAGTTGTTAATAACTCACTATTATAAACAGCTCCCCAGGGAGTTGAATCCAGTTCTTGTCTACAGAAATTTGGACAAACTCAAAATATTGTTGTTACTTTGTTGCATTGAAGGTGAAGGTACGATATATAGAAATTAAAAGTTTGAAATCGATTCTCCAAATTAGATATGAACGTATACATTATTATTTTTGTGTTTTGGTTCACATAAATTGTGAAGACAGAGAATTTTGATAAATAGGTATTCGAACATTGTTTTCCTGTCACTGTCTTGCAGATGCCTCCCAGATGATGTGCGAAAGAGATAACTGCATTTAAGACCTTTTGTTAGAATATACTAACCCAGCGTTTCGTTGCCCCGTTTTCCGCACCTCAAAAGTCGACCGATTTTGTTATGTTTATCACGTGGGTGAGATTCATCCGGCTGAACCAAATCACCTACTAGGCAACGCCTGAAAACAATTTTCCAATTTTTATACTTCTTCTTTTACCAGGTAGTAATTCAACAATGTTTGATTATGTCCAACTGCTTGCAGACTGGCTGGATTTCCTCCCTAGGGAGTTGTTCATATTTACATTTATTTCAATAGAGAGGGAAAAAAAATTGAGAGGGAAAAAATCTCACCCACGTGATAAAGGTTTCAGCTCTTTTACTTCACAAAAGTCAACAGATGGAAGAGTTGAGGAAATGTGGATGTTCAAACATGGGCAGAATGGTGAATGCTACACAGTGTGTAAAGTGGCCACTAAAACCAGCCAACGACAGGTCATAAGCCCTGTAAATGCCTAGACTTCCATATTCCCTTCTCAATTTTTTTTCCCTTTCTGTTGAAATAAATTGAAATAATCTGAAACATTTCAACGCCTAAATGTTATTAAATATTTGTACATAACCACTAACCGATTTTTCTTTGTCCACCGGTTTCGAGACGTACCCGTCTCTTCATCGGGACACAAATGAAACCAACATGCAAAACCTATTATAACTTTCACTTAAGTTGTTGCACAAAAATATAAAACCAACACGATATGCATTTTTAAGCAAACCTTTAAAACCATGTAAAACGAGGTTCTAGTGTATTGTGTTATGCTTGGGACCGTCCCGGCGCGGCCCTGTGTCCGAATAGCAAGTAACCCTTTACGTAATACCGCCTTCTGATTGGTCCAGAGATAATAATTCCAGTTTGAAAAAATACAAAAAAATCTTCTTTTTCTCCCGGGTCGTGAGATTGTTAAAAGGCTTCGGGTAAAATTACGCAAGCCGCGTACCTGTAAGCTTTAAGCTCGATACATTTATCGCGCTGGTATTTTTTCGAAGCTTCGGTGTAAGGTCTATTGTGTAATTTGATAAACGCATAATATGAATGGATTGGCATTATTATACCATGATATTGAAATGAAGGTCTATGTAATTTTTGAAGCCATTTTAAAGTTATGGCATTTTAAACATAACAGGAAAATCAAAGCGTAAAATAAAAAATATTTAAAAAATAAAACGGGTTTTTTTTTGTATTAGCTGTCGATGCTCTCCCGAAACTTTAGTAGTGTTCTTGTAAAATAAGGAAATCGAGTAACACTAATAACAAAGTTTAAAAAAATATATAATTAAGCGTTACGAAGTGAATGCCTATTCAATTAATAATAAAATATATAATTTTGCCTATGTTTCAATATTTTTTATTATTTTTTTATTTATTTATTAAATCATACAATTTTTTTTTGTACTCCCAGGAGTTACAACAAACTCATTTTGGGACAGAAAAATATTTACACATAGGTATGTTAACAACAATAATATAGCAACAAATAGTAATAAAGTAACAAGTAATAATATGTACATAAAAACTGAAATAAGATAGCAAGCAAATATTTATTTATTTAAATTTTAAATTTTTATTCCAGTAAAATGGCTATAAAGTGCAGAGCCAATTCTACCATATGAACATATGAACATGAATATAATATAAATATAAACAAAAATATAACAATAAACATAAATATAACAATAAACATAAATATAACAATAAACATAAATATAAACATAAAATAAAATTTTATATTGCAGCACTTATGGTGGTCTTAACATATATGATACAAATCATACATCCGCTTGCTATCCTTTAAACAATCCATAATAAAAATAAAAAATAAAATTGTTATATTTACATATTGCAAGAAAGAAATATTTAAGGGAAAAAATAACTTAAAACTAAATTTCACCCTCCACGTACCTCCTCAAGTAGTAATTTTTTGAATAAATACAGTTATTTATTGACGTTCTATAGGACTCCGGTAGCCTGTTGTACTCGCTACAAGCAAGGTATAGCAGAGACCTTAGACCATACCTTGTCGTGGGTGATCCAGGTACGTGAATATTTTGACGCTGTCGCGTATTATACTGATGGACGTCACGATTAAAGGTATTGCCAATATTAGTCAGAGAGTCTTTATTCACACCTTGAAGCACCGTTTTTGTAATCTCATAATACGGTATGACCAAAAATGGGAGAATGTCAGTAAGTTTGTAAATGTCTTTGACATGCGTTTCCATTGGTATACCGTATATATTTTATTCTTAAAAAGGTTCTTAGTCTCTGTTAAAATATTCTTCAATTTTAGAAGAAGCAATTTATTACACACATTTTTATTTATTTTTTTCGTAAGCTAGAAATGATTCTGCTTTTACATATATTTTTGTATACTCTTTATTTTCAGTTTTAGAAACCCATTTTAGTAAACCATAATGAAAAAGTGAATTATTTTATGTTTTGGAATTCAACCATGAACAAGTACCTAGGTAACTACTCAAATTCAATAATTGAATATTAATAATTTTTAGTTTTGGAATTAAATCATAAACAAGTACTAAAGTACCCACTTATCAATGAAAATGCTTTTTCTTTTTATCCGAACAGTTTTTGCTCGCTTTCACGAAATAATCGGTAATTTTTCTTTTTATTTATTATGGTTTCGAATTAAACATCAAGCTCACGTCAAAACCCGGCTGGCGGTTAAAGAGTGACTGAATTCGCGTAAGGCATGAGTTGAGCGTCATAATTGTAGAGGGCTCAGGGTAAAACGTGGTCTGACTTTTTTTCATCAACTCGTATTCTCGTATTTTCTCCCTTAATTATGGCGCCAGAGCAGTAATTTTTGCATGATTTTGATTTGCGCACGACGAGGACGATACAACAAAAAACTAACCCTTATTACTAATATAAATAGTTGAAAAAAGGCAAAAATAAATAAAGCATATCCTTTCTTTATTAATCTGGTTTTAGGAAAAAAAAAGATTTTTGACCAAAATTTTATTTTTTAAGTTTTGATGAAATTTTATCAGTGTTTGAGTGGGTCCCTGGATGGTTTAGATCTTAGAGCATATACATCGTTTAGATTTACAATTGGATTTGAATATCGAAAAAACGTTTGCATAACCAGCTAGTAGCAGGCAATCCAACGTTCGGCCAGGACAACGTCTGTCGGGTTCGCTAGTGTATATATACGAGTATATAGAATCAGAAGAAAAAACTTTTATAGCAGGGGCGAACCGTGTATAGAAGCGATTATGCGCAGCTTACCATAATATTTGACTAACCATAATAATGTTTATTGTAACTTTATTTACAGAAAAACAAATAAATAATTAACATTTATTTTTAATCATTTTCACCGTTTGTATTTTTATCCTAATATAATTATAAATTTTAATAAAACGCGCCGCGCCCAGCGCCTGCGGTGAGCCAAGAAACTAGCCGATTATTTCAGCTTATTTTTTCATACAAATAAGTATACTATATTTTGAATGTATTAACCCCAGTGCGGGTTTTTTCTCCTAGATTAAGCAAATTATTTGAAGATTCGTGATTTGGAAAACAGTATTTCAAACATTATTTCATAAGGACTATTTTTCTTTGAGATGGTACTTTTATCATAAGACCATAATTACTTTCATGCGTCATATTGCAGGACATATAGCGCTCCACGCGGCCGTTTTTAGCACTATTAATTACTAAAACAATGCGGCCAGTTGACATTTCAATTGAATACCTAATATCGACTGAATTCATAGTAGTATTTTTTAATGAATTATATATTAAAGTAATGGATAATATTTCAATATAATATAATATATCACGAAGTTACATCGTTTGAGTTGATTTCATAGATGAGAGTTGTTGTATCACACAGAACCACAGAAAAATATCAATTTTTAGTATATATTACTTACATGTATGTAATATATACTAAAAATTATTATTTATATGTACCTCCTTTGTAGGTACAAATATATGATATTTTTTTATAACTTACCTGTAAATAAAATCACCATTCGCCACTTGTAGACGGGAGATGAAAATGAGTCTATAGTATTTTTATGGTGTTTGGTATTGCGAAGTCGGACTTAAATCTGTGCTTATTTATATTTGTGATGTTGTAATAAACTTTCATTGTATTCTCATTTTTAGGTTATCAAAACAGGGATCTTTTTGATTTTAGATTAGAAATACTTGCACAATATAAAGTGACAAGTACCAAATTAAAATGCTATACTTAGTCACATGCCGCACACCGCATCTGACATAGTTCCTACATACAAGGTAAAATTGAACGTAGTTATGCAGAAAGCAGCCAAACATGGACAAGTGAAAAAGAGATGAAACCGATTTTGTGAAAATAATCAATAATCAAATCTACACAACATTTGGAATGTTTTTTACGATGATAAATAATGCATTCATTATTTTTTTTTACAATACAAAAAATAATGTAATTCTGCATTAGACCAGTTTTGATGTTTTTTAATGTCTGGCTGACCACACAGCCTAATAAGTGCATTTCGCAGAAAACAGCCAGACATAGTAAATTTCAGATGTATGTTGTGTCATTATGTATTTAACACATTATTGTATATTTAAATTTATTTCAACAGAGAGGGAAAACATTTTTGAGAAGGGAATATGGAAGTCTAGGCATTTACATGGCTTATGACCTGTCATTGGCTAGTTTAAGTGGCCACTTTACACACTGTGTAACATTCATTATTCTGCCCATGTTTGAACATCCACATTTCCTCAACTCTTCTATCTGTTGACTTTTGTTCACTTTTACTTCAGTAAAAGAGTGTAAATTTAGTTCAGCCGGATGAATCTCACCCACGTGAGAAAAGTTTCAGCTCTTTTACTTTACAAAAGTCAACAGATGGAAGAGTTGAGAAAATGCGGATGTTCAAACATGGGCAAAATGGTAAATGTTACATAGTGTGTAAAGTGGCCACTAGATTTAAATATGAATAACTCCCTAGGAAGGAAATCCATCCAGTCTGCAAGTATTTGGACATACTCAAGCATTTTTTAAATATTTGCATAAGACAGCGAAACGTCAATTTTGTTGGTTTTAGTTACGCATTAATTAGTTCAACAGTACCTGGGAGGCGTTTGCGAGAAAGCGTCAGAAAAACTGTGTTTAAATACCTATTCATCAAATTTCTCCGACACGCGCATTTGCGGTTTTAAATGTCGATCTTTTAAATCACACCGTTAAAAAAAAGTAAAAAAACATTTTTATAGATGTAAAATATTTTTTAAGGCATTTCTAATAAAAAAATGCATATCAAAGTTTTAAATAATAATAAAAAAATACGTTTTGATTAGCAGATTACGCCCTTGAAATTAAAACTAATTATGATACTTGGGTACTCTATATAGACAAAACACTTGAGTAAAATTGAACATAGTTATGCAGAAAGCAGCCAGCCATAGAAAAGAGAAACTGAGATAATAGCACTTTTGTGAAAAGAGTGAATAATCAAATCTACACAACAGTTGGAATGTTTTTGATTCTAACAAATGATAAATAATGCGTACAAATGTTTTTTTTTAATACAAAAAAAATTTTAATGGCGTTTTTGACCAGTTTTAATGATTTTCAAAAGTCCGTTTGACAACACAACCTAATATGTGCATTTCGCAGAAAACAGCCAGCCCTAGTAAAACGATATTGATTTATTTATTTGGATAACCAACAGCTATAATTATGTTATATATATATAATAAAACATATAACAAATAAGCCAATTACAGGTTTTCACAAGTAGCATCACAGTAAGTTAAAAAGATTCTCGAACATAAAATGAATAGTAATTAAATGTAAATTCAAAAGAAAAGAAAAAATACTACGAATTATTTCGAAAGCAAACGCCGTACGTCATTAAGATTATTTGCAAATAAATCTATGTTAAATGATTTATTTATTACATTAAAATTATTAAAAGTTCGCCATAAATATGAATTTTGCCTATAATTAGATGAAACAAGACGTATGTAAAGAAAAGGGTTGTTTCTTAAAACTTTGGAAGGAACATTGATATGTTGTGTCATTTTGTTTAAGGGTACTTAATTGTAAATAATCACATAATTCCTTTATTAGAATGACTTGAAAAATATTTTCATTATGTCTTAAAAGAATTTTGGTGATTTCTTTAAGTCTGACTGACTACAAAATCTAATTTTTTTTGACTTAGTTTAACAAATAAAAAAAATTAAAAAAAACCACTGAACTTCTTTTTGAACCCGGTAAGTGAAATGTTGGATTTAATATAATATGTCACTTAGTATTTAGATTATTGAAATTTTAAAACGTTTGCTGAACCAGCTAATAGCAGGCAAGCCAACGTTCAGTCAGCGTCTATCGGATCCGCTAGTACCGATATATAAATCATTCGGCTTTTGCTAATGATGGATGTATCTTGCGTGAGGGTAATGGCCTCTGATTGTATAAAAAATAAGTATTGGAACAGATTGGTTCAGAGGTATCAAACAGATTATTTATATCGTGTTTGTTAACATGACCGTGATTCTGCACTTGCTCATCACTTTATAAACAGCTCAATTAATCTAATTCTGAGATAAACCAACAACCAACAGCCAACAGTGTTCTGTTTGGCCGCCTTTCTCAACGTTATTTACTTAAACTTTACCTGCTAACTAAAGAAGTGATGATAGATTCAAACCGCTTCATACAAAACGAGGTAAAGGTGGTAATTTATCTACGTTTACAAATCATGTCATTGTTTATTTGTTCTTTATTCAGTGTTTAACATAATAGGGAAATCAATGTATGACAGGGTTACGAATGATGAAATCAGGCGACAGTGTAAATCTGAGTCAAGTATAATTGATAAGATTAAGAAAGGGTCTCTGAGATGGTTTGGTTACGTAGAACGAATGAACGACGAAAGAATGGTAAAACAAGTATATATGTCGAAAATGAACGGCGACGTGAGACGAGGACGACCAAGGAAGACGTGGCATGATCAGATAAACCAAAACCTTAAGTCTGGTCATGTCAAAAGCAGACAGAACCGAAGGGCATGTATGGCAAGATGTATGAATGTGGAAGAGGCTAGGATTGTATGCCAGGATAGACGGCGGCCTCCGTGGTATAGTGGTCAAGACGCTTGACTCACGCACGGAAGGTTCCGGGTTCGATTCCCGGTGAGAACACAAAAAATAAAAAATGTGATTGTTCTCAAGCCTGGTTGTTCTGTAATGTAATGTTTCACCACTGTAATTGGGCCTCCTGGCCTGTTGTGGTGCCAAAAAAAAATGAAAAAAATAATAAATGAAATGAAATGAAAAAAAATGAAAAACGTGTGTGGCGGTCCATTCTCTCTGCCTACCCCTACGGGGAAATGGCGTGATGGTAGTAGTAGTAACATAATAGTCTAATATTTAAATATCACAAACGCTTCTTTATTTTTGCGGTGCCTTGTCGGGTCCTCCCGACGCGACGTTGGCGATCACTGCGGCAAAATCATTTTGGTCCTGCTCTACTCTTTTATTCCGCTGCCAGGGCAACTGCTTATTGGATGTACTCGCCATAGTGTTTCCTGGGAAAAGATGACCAGAGTGGTTTCCCGTTGCCTTCTCTTGTGGATTTCTCTGTCGGGTTACCTTCCTTAAGCTGGTTGGTTCTGGTTTGGAGGCGCCAGAAACTCGCCTTTCTTCCTTTCGTTGTCTGCTGTGATCACACCGTTATGAATGTGATCCCATTGCAACAAGCGCTTACGAATGTCTAAAACGATAGCAAATACGGTCAATTTTATAACAGAGAGGAAAAACATTTTTGAGAAGGGAATATGGAAGTCTAGGTATTTACAGGGCTTATTTCTTTACTCAACCGTATCTCTTCGAATATCGACATCTTTCATACTAGTGAAAAAAAGTTCAGAGAGAATAGCATCCTTTTTCTATAATTGCTGAGTATTTTATTTTACCAACTTTGTATTTAAATTTAAGTATACATTTTTTCGTGTTATTTATGCATTTAAATATTTTTGTAATGAACATAACCGTTTATAAAATAAAAAAATATAATTATGACCCATCATTGGCTGATTTGAGTGGACACTATACACACTGTGTAACATTCACCAGGTCATAAGCCCTGTAAATGCCTAAACTTCCATATTCCCTTCTCAAAAGTGTTTTCTCTGTTGCAATAAATTTAAATATAAAAAACTCCCTAGGGAGGAAATCCTGCCAGTCTGCAAGCATTTGGACGTATTCAAAACATTGTTGAATTATCTACCACGTAAAAGAAGAAGTACAAAAATTCCGAGTAGTAGCTGCTCGATTGTGGAATAATCTAACCACTAATGTAAGAGACGCCTCTTCTTTATTTACATTCGACTCAAGATTAAAATGTCACTATCTAATTATTTGTTGTTCCTTTATACTACTGCTTTCCTTCCCATCCCCTCTCCACTCTTCCATAGTAAAGTGTTAATTTTTTTATAATTTAATTAATTTTCTAAACCTGTTTGGGTAAGTATGAAGAAATTGCCTTAAGGCAATATGCCCGCCATTATATGTATATGTATATGCATATGTATATGTATATGTATATGTATATGTATATGTATATGTATATGTATATGTATATGTATATGTATATGTATATGTATATGTATATGTATATGTATATAAATTGTTAAATAAATAAACAGAAAGGTAATTAAATTCTCAGCAAGATAATTATTATTTACAATAGTATGTTTGGAGACTGATTAAGCATGTTAAGCGGAGAGTTTTGCTAAATGTGACTATTTATTTATGTCTGTAATATTTATGTTTAATTGATTCTTCAACATTATGCAAATTTCTCGTTTGTCGTTATTTCTGCAACGTCTTTAATTTTATGAATAATTAAAAACGTAAAGATCTGGATCAGTCAATCCATCAATTTAAATGAATAGTAGTGGCTTATTACATTAAGTAATTGATCTGTATGTAGACTCAAGTCAGACAGGGCGCGTAATTGAAGGAAACGCATCATGACTACGATTGGTTAGGCGCCTCATGGTCTATTTAGCCAGCATACCATTATCGTGTCATACTAACGTACTGCGTAGAGCGTACAGCAAATTACCACACTGCCGGAGATTTGTGACTTGTCCAGATCAAATCTCTGTTGGGCGCTCTGCCACGTGATGGGAAAAATACCACCAGACAGGCGCTGTGAGGCAGTTTGTAAGACGGCCAGTTGACTTTGCAAACAATAAAAACCAAGCCTTAGATAACAAAAAACACGTGATTGTTATATTCGTCGATTATGCTAAAGCCTTCGACACCTTAGATCACTCTCGCCTTTTAGAATGTTTGGACGATGCTGGGATCAGAGGAAAGTATAAAGAACTACTCGCTAACTATCTCAATAATCGAAACATAATTGTGAAAATACAAGGCATATTCAGCAAAAAAGTACAAGTAAAAACGGGAGTAGCCCAGGGGTCAGTAATTGGTCCCCTAGAATACCTAATATACTGTAACTCTATAGCAAATGTCATACAACACTCACTGTGCTATCAGTTTGCAGTTGATACGGCAATTGTTGCTATTGGAGACTCACAAATAGACGCGCAGCAAAAACTGCAATCGGATTTTAATCAAGTTTTAAGATGGTCACATGATTATAGCCTAACAATAAATATAAAAAAAAACGAAAGCGTTACACATTACGTCCCCATATAATAGACCAAAAGAAGATTTGTTAATATATGCACACACTCACAAATGCTTGCATATCAATCTGTAAAACTGCAAATGCACAAAAATAGATCACGTATCAAAATATAAGTATTTGGGTATTATTATAGATTCCACTTTTAATTGGGAAGAACAGATAAAAACAGTATGCAATAAGCTAAGAGTTTACCTACTTAACATGTACCATTTAAAACCATACATACCATACCCAGTGTTGAGACTAGTTTACTTGGGGCTAGTTGACCCAATTATTCAATATGGATTAAGAATATGGGGACTAAGTTTTAAATCTTATACGGATAGAGTCTTGAACTTATAGGTACAAATTTAAAAAAAATATCGTACCTGTAAAAATAAAGAATGAGGCAAAAGACAACAATAAAATATTATTTGATTTTGTTAACGTTTTGCCGATAAACAAACAGTGTCAGTATAAGATAATAACAGATCATTTCCTCGATTGCAATTTTAAATCCAAAATAAACCACCAGATCATGACCCGACAAGTATCGGCACAGCAGCTGATGGTACCACGACAGAAAAACTACTATGGTGACAGAACAATCGGTAGTGTAGTACCAAAACTGTACAATTTAATACCAACCAAAAATCGTGAAGAAAAAAACCTAATTTCATTTAAAAAAATAGTCAAAAAATTACTAAACAGCAAGTGAAACTGAAGTGTATAAATATATTTTATTCTTCAATTATTATTGAACTATGTACTTACTTATAAATTTAAAAAAAAAAAATGTAACGTAACCCGCAGAAAAGCTTCGGCTTTGCGGGAACAAAAATACAATTATGTATGTTACTTATTTGTTAAATTGAATGAAACTTAAAAAAAAAAAAAACAGGCCATGCCTTTGTGGGATTTTTTGTTTACTATTCTTATTTATTTATTTATTTAGAAAATCGTACAGTCTTTATATAAATATAAGGTACAAAAGAACAATGTTAAAAAGTAAGACCAATTACAAATATCATATTAATTGATTATGATAATGCAGGAGGAGAAGAGAATAAATAATTTAATTCTAAAAAAAATAGAAAAATAAATATTAAATAAAAAGAACATAAAAAGGAGAAGACATTGTATAGCTCCAACTCTACTTTCCTCCCCTCTCTCTCTGCTTCCATGAACATTTATATTTCTTAGTAAAAATTCACAACCAACAATAATTAATTAGATGCAGGTAGTAGATGTACACATGAATAAGTATAAATTAAGAGTTGAAATTAAAAGTTAAAATTAAAATTATTGTTAATTTGTATTTTATTGCAATGTCATTATTCTTTATTTTTTTAATATTCTGTTTTACCTCTTATGTATATTGTAAAAAAAATAATAAAAAAAAAGAAAAAAATCGAAGAAATATTTTTCCTTTATTGGTTTAGGTGATCCGGTATATTTTCCTTCCATACCCCCTCTTTCCCACCTGCTGACAAGTCTCTTGAATGAAAATTGTGAGCAAATTTTTTAAATGCAGCATTTTGACTTCATGCTGAATTTTCGATACAAAGATATAGCAAAATGATCTTATAAGGAGACAAAATATAAAACAAAGCCTGTCACTTCGATGCATTCTTTATGAAATATTTATTGTATCTCAACTCAAAACGTGGTTCTTGGCCTCATACAGTGAGGGATATGATATTTTTTTGTAATGTTCATTTTTATTTAACTAAATTGTCCTTGTATTACCGAAAATTTTGTTAAAGGTATTCATTATGTTTTTTGTCATATCTGTTTTATTAGTCTCTGAAATAAAAAAGTTCAGCCCTACGGGGAATCGGATTTTAAAAATGTATATAATAATATTTATTGTATCTCAACTTAATACATGGTTCTTGGCCTCATACAGTGAGGGATATGATATTTTTTTGTAATGTTCATTTTTATTTAACTAAATTGTCCTTGTATTACCGAAATTTTTTTTAGAGGTATTCATTATGTTTTTTGTCATATCTGTTTTGTTAGTCTCTAAAATAAAAAAGTTCAGCCCTACGGGGAATCGGATTTTAAAAATGTATATAATAATATTTATTGTATCTCAACTTAATACATGGTTCTTGGCCTTATAGAGTTAGGGATATGATATTATTTTGTTTGTAATGTGTAATTTTATTTTACTAAATTGTCCCTGTATTACCGAGAATTTTGTTCAGGGATAATCATAATGTTTTTCGTCATATCTGTTTTATTAGTCTCTGTAATAAAAAAGTTCAGCCCTACGGGGATTTAAAAAATGTATATAATAATATTTATTGTATCTCAACTTAATACATGGTTCTTGGCCTCATAGAGTGAGGAATATGATATTATTTTTTTTGTAATGTTCATTTTTATTTAACTAAATTGTACTTGTATTACCGAAAATTTAAAATAAAAAAAATATTCATAATGTTTTTTGTCATATCTGTTTTATTAGTCTCTGTAATAAAAAAGTTCAGCCCTGCGGGGAATTGGATATAAAAAATGAATTCTGACGCGTGGTAAAAATAAAAGCATTAAATTGTAGCGGAAAGTTTTTTGAAAATGTATGAAAAAAATAATAAAATGATTTTAATAAAAACGAACTAGTTTGCATGACGTGTCATTAGTTCTTTCGAATCAAACATGGATATGAAAGCTGTGATATATTTCCGGTTTACGGTAAGTAATCTGACGAATCAGCAAAACTTATCGAAAATAAGGAAAAAGAACATGAGACGTCACACGCAAAGTTATTTAAAAAATTCAAAATTTAAAAAATCTTAGCGCTGATAATAAAAAAAAAAAAATATGTTTTTTGGTTTAGTTTAATAGTCTATTGTTAGGCAATTTTTTTTCAAACCTTTGAACTTTCTCATTGGATTTCCTAACTGATATGGTGTAAAAAAAAATTACTTTATTTAGCGAACTAGTCACCATTCGTAAGTACGAGTAATATACCATCTAATGGCGCATTTAATTTGGTTGGGAGGATTAATATTTATCGTATTATTTTTTATTTTCAATATTATGGCAGGCAGACTCACTAACCAGAACACCACGAGGCCGACTACTCTCCAATCGATTTCCTTTTGTAGATATTTTCTTAATAGTAATACTGACAATAAATTATTACCCCCCCTAATTTTGTACGACCTTTGTGCAATATGCAGTACAACATCTAAATAAATATCATCCACTCGTCTACTGAGAGCCTTCTCCTTGACTTTGGTAGCATTGACACTAAGTTCACAGTTATTAGCGTAAAGCAAATTAGTTCAAATGGAACTGTTTACAGTACAGAACAGAAATAAACTTATATACCTATAGTCCTTAAAATGTAAGATGATTAGAATGACAGTTGTCAGAAAAACTGACGACATAACTTTGTAGTAACGTCTAAGGAGTGATTTATATTGCCACACGAAAAATCATTCGTATTTGGTAAGTTAATTTATTTTTAATACAATTCTTGAAATATAAATCAACATAAATATATGAAATCAGCTTTAAAACTAAAAAACACCTAATTATTAACGACGTTCTTACAAGGTTATATTATTTTGCAAAAACGTTAGAGATGGGACAAATTGATCAATGTAAATTGATCGAATAAAAAAAAATCGTTTGATAATGTTCACGAAAAAAGTATAAATGTCTTATTTTTGGTGAATAATTGTATTCAACATACTATAATAGGCTTGTTTTGGTTTTTAAAATTAATTTTCAGAGACAGAGTTTAATGTTTGCATGAAAAAACTGATAAAATCTATTTGATTGATACATGATTTGAGTTTGACAGCGGTCATTCTAATCATCTTACATTTTAAGGACTATAGTTAGAACTTCTTAAAACTATACCAGTCTGACGCTGTCGCGGGAGCTATGAAATCGGCTATTATTCTAAATTGCGCAATCGTTAAAATAAACAAAATATATTAACAATATTTTCAGTTTGTCAAAATTTTTGTAGACAAGAACCAGATTAAACTCCCTGGGGAGCTGTTTATATTAACATATTACAACAGAGATGAAGAACATTTAAGAGAAGGTAATATAGAAGTCTAGGCATCCACTTATGACCTGTCATTGGCTGGTTTAAGCGGCCATTTTACACACTGTGTAACATTCACTATTTTACCTATATCGAACATCAACGTTCGTTCAATTCTTTAATCTGTTGATGTTTGTGAAGTTAAAGAGCTGAAACCTTTATTTATGCGGGTGTGATTCATCTAATTTAATTATTTCACCCACATACCTGGCAACGGCTGAAAAATTATTTTTTTCAATTTCTATACTTCTTCATGGACCAGGTGGATTTATGATAAAATGTTCTTTATCTCTGTTGTAATATGTTAATATTAACAGCTCCCCAGGGAGTTGTATCCAGCCCTTGTCTATAAAAATTTGAACAAATTCAAAATATTGTTGATGTATAAAAAAGTTTGATTTTTGTATGATTTCATCCTGTGTCTGCTTTTTCAAAGGTTTTTTGTAATATTCCGATGATTTGAAAAATGAATTAGTTAATCCTAGATCCTGTTTAACCAAATCAGGTGATAGAGAAACGCCGGGTAGAAATTTGAATACCTTAATCACCATTGAGAAGGGATTATTGCGTCGGGTTTCCATCCCTATTTTGATAAAATGGATCTTTCATTATAAAAATTGAATTTATTTAAAATCAATAGACATGATCATAAACTGGATACGAAAATCGAAATGTCATTTTATCAATTTCTGGATTTGCATCCTCTGCCTCTGAGGTACAAACTTTATTCCGTATGATTCAAATAGTAATGTTACTTTTAAAACCAACATTTTGAATTGGATTTGATGGTTTGATTTAAGCTTATCAAGTTAATTTCATAAAATTAAAAGTACCTTCTAATCTTTTACAGAATATTTTATTTTCTCTTTCTTATATTATACAAACATATTATACCTGTCTTTTTATTATAGGAGCAAAAAAATCATAAAAATTTATTGTGTACCCACGAACACGTTTTGCCAATTAACAAATGTCAGTATAAGATAGTGACAGATCATTTCCTCGATGGCAATTTTAAATCCAAAATAAACCACCAGATCATGACCCGACAAGTATCGGCACAGCAGTTGATGGTACCACGACAGAAAAACTACTATGGTGACAGAACAATGGGTAGTGTAGTACCAAAACTGTACAATTTAATACCAGACAAAAATCGTAAAGAAAAAAACCTAATTTCATTTAAAAAAATAGTCAAAAATTTATTAAACAGCAAGTGAAACTTAAGTGTATAAATATATTTTATTCTTCAATTATTATTAAACTATGTACTTATAAATTTTTTAAAAAATGTAATGTAACCCGCAGACAAGCTTCGGCTTTGCGGGAACAAAAATACAATTTTGTATTTTACTTATTTGTTAAATTGAATAAAACTTTAAAAAAAAAAAAGGGCCATGTCTTTGTGGGATTTTTTTGTTTACTATTCTTATTTATTTAGAAAATCATACAGTCTTATATAAATATAAGGTACAAAAGAACAATTTTAAAAAGTAAGACCAATTACAAATATCACATTAATTAATTATGAGAATGCAGGAGGAGAGGAGAATAAATAATTTAATTTAAAAAAAAATAGAAAAAAAAAAATTAAATAAAAAGTACATAAAAGGGAGAAGACACTGTATAGCTCCAACTCTACTTTCCTCCCCTCTCTCTCTGCTTCCATGAACATTTATATTTCTTAGTTAAAAATTCACAATCAACAATAATTAATTAGATGCAGGTAGTAAATGTACACATGAATAAGTATAAATTAAGAGTTGAAATTAAAAGTTAAAATTGAAATTATTGTTAATATGTATTTTATTGCAATGTCATTATTCTTTATTTTTTTAATATTCTGTTTTACCTCTTATGTATATTGTAAAAAAAATATAAAAATAAATAAAACTAAAAAAAAACTTCAACTGTAGAGCGCTTGTTAGGCGAGCAAATCATTATATTATTCCTAACTGAACACCAAAAGTTGCGAATATTTTTAAATTGCTAAAGTTAACATTATCACGCATTCTGCGTAGAAAATTGATTACTTCCTGTGGCTCGGTTTGGCGTTGCATTTTTAAGTCGTAATTTGTAATACTTGGCCGTATCCAAGAATAACCAACATTTTGTAAGCAAATAGGCTGATTCTTCCTAGAATAATGCACGCTACTGTATAGAGTGAATTGTTAAAATTATTTTGCCTTTGAAAGCAAGTAGTTTAATTGCTTTCTCAGCTGTTAATATTTTAATGATGTTTATGGTATTACTTGTTTTAATATGTATTATGACTTAACATAAAGTATTTCAAGTTCAACTAAATCATCGTATTTGCAAATACAAGTATGTACATTTAATGATTACATCAAATGTCATATTCAATTCAATTTAAACAAAATTAAAATTGTTCACCAATATAGAGTTATCACCATGCAACTTTGTCAAAAAAGTAGAATCCGCTAAACAAAAAAATTTATACTTGCGTAGAAGTCTTGTGAAATAATTATAAGTCACAATGACAAGTATTATTTATGGTTAGAAAAAGTGCAGGTAATAAGGGCAATAAATAGACAGACAAATAATAGAAAAATAAGACATAGACACAGAACTCGTTGATGCACTGAGCTGCACAGTTATATTATAAGGAAATATCATGTATCATAGTAATATCATAGAGAACAAAACAATTTAACAACAATTCCAAATTTTTGCAGACAAGGACTGGATTCAACTCCCCGGGGAGCTGTTTATAATAACATATTACAACAGAGATGAAGAACATTTAAGAGAAGGTAATATAGAAGTCTAGGCGTCTACAGGGCTTATGACATATCATTGGCTGGTTTAAGTTGCCACTTTACACACTGTGTAACATTCACCATTCTGCCCATATTTGAACATCCATATTCCTCAACTTCAAAGGTTTTAGCTCTTAAGCTTCACAAACATCAACAGATGAAAGAGTTTAGGGAATATGGATGTTCAAATATGGGCAAAATAGTGAATGTTAAGTGGCCACTTAAGCCAGCCAATGACAGGTCATAAGCCCTGTAGATGCCTAGACTTCTATATTACCTTCTCTTAAATGTTCTTCATCTCTGTTGTTATATGTTAAAACAATTAAATTAAATTTAAATGTAAGTTTAAAAAATATGTATGTACCAGATAAGTTAGCTCTTAAAAAGTAATCGTAGTCGGGTTGGTTTTAAAGAAGTTTTTTTTGGCGGTTTTTAAAAGTAATAATTTAATGATTTTTGATCAAAAATCGTTGAATTGAAGGGATTTTCTTTGTTTACAACGAGTTAGAATGGACTTTACTTTTTTGTATGTTTTTTTTCCTCGGGATTATTCTAAGAGTTTTTATTGTAATATGGTGAATTTGTTTAAAATATTTTGATCTTTGCAATATTTTTCGTGACAGCTTTCAAGTGTACATATATTGTTTAGAAATGTAAATAATAAGCATATATTTCAATGATAATTAGACATAAGTTAATATTAGGACATTCATGTAATATGTTTGTTCTATTTTAAGACTAAATAAACAAAAAAAATATAACAGGACCGCAATGCCGTTACCTCTACAAGTGAAATGGAAGGCCACTGATGTATATCAATAGTCCTGCTTTTCTTGACAGTGTTTTGCTTGGTTTCCTCTTCATTAAGCAATTGCGAAATAGTTGCTGTAAAGGTCCACAGCCGAAATTCTCTCCCTTACACGCTAACTTTCGATTGCGTTATCCTGTTATTCCCGAAGTTATTTAAAAAAAATACTAGTTCAGGTTAAGAGCTATATAATTGAAATCATCATCATTCCTCATTCCACACTCAGTGGTACATAAGGCACTGAATTTGTACTCGACCATCTGTTACATAAAAAATGAAATATTGAAGTTTAAACAACCTTTCAAATCAATGTTTCACGTCCAGAATCGAACCAAGGATTTCAATAATCGTAGGAGATCGTGCTAACAACAAGTCAGACTTATCTCCACTCAATTGCCATCGAGTCAAAAACACGCGTCCAATACTGAGATATAACTTATTTATATTAGTTACATAATAATTTGAAAAGAAACAAGTTATTTATAGTCATTAAACTTTTATATTAATGTCTCTTCTAAATTGTATCCAGAAATACCAGTTTAAGGACTGTCGCATTGTATCCTCGATCCTGCATCCAGGATTTAATCATTAAATATAATAAAAGCCATTGAATAAATACATAATACTTGTCTTATCACCTTAGGACGAGAATGCCATGATCAATATTCCTTCACACCCAAGACAGGTGAACATTGTACACTGTAATTCTGTCATTTATCACACGGCGTTTATTTATATCTTATATTATATTCTAGTAAAATAAAAATTAAATAAAATAGCTAGGAGCTAGGTGGTGGAAGGCCAATCATACAAAACTGGTGATACCTGAGTATTACGTGCTAAGATGTGCGGCTCTTCGGGCCACATTTCTCGGTCCACTTATAACTTTTTTATCTCTCTGAATTTTTTCTTGAATTTCTTTCTTTTTAATAAATTTTGTGCGTATAATTAAAAAAATATGACTATTACATAAAAAAATACCTCAATATAGTTTTTAATTTTTTTATTTTCATTAGTTTAAGAAAATGTTAATTATGAAAACATTATTAGACTTTTTTATATTTCAATATTATGTTTAAATTATAAATACGAATCAGAAAGTTTTAAAAATAAAATATAAGTCATTATCATTCCATGTCCGCTCCCAGTTGGAGCATATGATGTCCACAAAGATCCTCCAAGCATCTTTGTCGGCTGCCAGCTCCTGTGCATCCTCCCAAGTCAGGTTCGCGTCCCGTAGTTCTGACACCAGCTGCCTACGAACAGTCAGCAGTGAATGTATAGGATGTCGAGAACCTGATGCCTTGTAAAGTAGGGAAGTGTGGTTAGGGGTCTGAGGA
>NW_028279924.1:0-32267 GCF_059751315.1 Micrasema longulum
GTCGTCATCACCAAAGTACTTTCGAAACGACCCAAATTTTTACCCGACATGGAGATATGAGAAGTTATTTATATAGGTTTAAATAAGGGAATGATGACTATTGTCCATGCAATGATATTTCTTCACTGAGTATCAAACATCTATTCTTTCAGTGCCCATTTTTCAGTTTGCAGGAAAGCAGAAATGCAGGAAAGATGGAATATGCTTAACAGATATCCACACTGTAGTCAAAAGTAGTTATCACGCGCCATTTTTCTTGAACTTTGCAACAATGGTGATTGGACTCAAAGGTAATAAACCAAAATCAGTGATCGAACATCCCATTTCCAAGTCAAACAAAAACGTTTTTTTCTGAGTACCTTAGACTTGTACATGACACGTAAGGCTAGTAAATACAGGTGTCCAAATATATATTAAGAAAAATATATGTCTAGCAGGTGAAATAACTAAGTCCGATGAATCTCACTCACACCAAAAAAGGTTTTAGTTCTTTTACTTTGCAAAACAGACAGAATATTAAGGGAAATGTTGACGTTTAAACATAGGCAGAATAATGAACGCTATGCGGTGTGTAAAATTATCACTTCAACTAGCCAATGACAGATCACAACATAGACTTACATGTGATATTCTCTTCTAATGTTCCCGTTTTTTGTAATGTATTATGTCATAATATAGTGATCCATACCGTTGATCATTAATTTTGATTTAAAGTACTTTCTGTCAAATATAATTAAATTAATCTTTTATGATTTCTTTCATTGTCTGCATGACAAGATCCAGCTCTCTGTACTCGGTTTCTTCTTCTGCTGGCTTATTCTGCTGGATTCTGATGATTTTTGGCAAGAATCTTCTTACAACTGGACTGAAGTATTCCAGCTTCACCTGCGAAGCCTCTGGTGCTCTGGTCAAGTAGCTGACCGGAAGCCCAACTATGAGAGCTGTGAGGGTACCGATGAAGGAGTACCACATGAAGGAGATCTTGTGGACGAACCATACGTCATCAACGGCGCTGACGTTAGACCTGAAATGCGTAAATCTCTGTCACAATTCAAACTATCGCAACAGAGAGGGAAACATAAAAAAGGGAATTTAGAGGTCTAGGCATTTAAAAAGCTTATTACCAGTTGTGTATTTACTCTGGAGCCATGGGAACCATGGCATATTGAGTTAAGGGCAACATAACTTATTTATTAAGACCAAGGATTCGATGAAATCATTTCCGTATACAGAAAAAGCATTCTGTATGTTCCTGTGACCTGCAGTGAAAAATTGCAGTGTAGAACGTTCGTTTTCTGTACTACGTTCCCGTATAAGCAAAGAACGTTTAAACAGTTTTGCCACCCAATATAGAAGCTGATTTAACGAAATCCGTCAATTATGACAGTCTGACGAATTTGACAAAAAATTTTCTCATAGCAACAAAATGTAAATGCTAAATGGTGTTTAATCTACCTTCCGTTACAAATACAAGAGTTACTAGATACTCCACCCTGATGCTGCAAAAAAAAATAAATTAATACAACCTTCGGTCAAAGAGGATTGGCCTACTACTCGGTTAAAGTGTACAATCTACTCCCATTATCCATAAGAACAATAAGTAAGTACTCTCAATATAAAATTGCTATTAAGAAATGAAAAGTGGAGGTGGGTTGCGCACGGATCGATGAGTGGATCAAGCCAAATAGGTCAAATGTGTGTACTGTTTGTGAAATTTGTTCTATTGGTCTGTACACATTTATTATGTTTATTTTGATTATTTTTGTTTATATTGTCTATTATGTTAATGATAATTAGGTTGATTGGATTAATTACGTGTTTTAATAATTTTAATATTATGTTAAATTTGTTAATTAACTCATTTAAGGCATGTTTCACATTTTGTAAAATGTTTCCCTCGGCATAGGACACCCCAGTGAGGGAACATTATTCTGTATTAAAAATAAAATACAAACAATGCAAAAGTATAAATAAAATAAAGCTTTTAAACGACGATTTTTATTATTAAATAATTTTTGCCTTTTTTTGTTAATTCGTGGGACGGAAAACCGTACTGGCCTGAGGCGCCAAATTTTAAAAAATACGCCTCTGCTTATTACCCGCCATTTGCTGGTTAAGTGGCCACTTTACACACTGTAAGTAATGAAATTAGTTTTTTTCATCCATTCGAGACTTTTTTTGCCTTTTAGTATATTTTGTTCATACTACTAAATGATAATAATAAATTACGAATTACAACAGCAACATTTTTGTGATCACTAACAAAGGATATTTATCTTTGGATAAAAATAAAATAGTGTAAATTGTGAAATACGAGACTTACTCGTCCGTGAATGTATTGTTAATATTTATAGAGGAGTCGCACTGATCCATGGAGAATGGTTTTCTGGTATATTTGATAGCACCACTCTTTATGGCTACGGAATTACCATAGAGTATCCACGTCATAAAAATAAGACTGGTAAATGCTCCGGTTATTGTGCCCTGAAAATCGCAATTAAATATACATTTTTCTTATTTAATTCATTGCCTCAACTTAACGTAAAGTAATATAATATTTCCTGATTGAAAAACAGTGAAATTGACACAATTAAGTCAAATTAGGGTAATACAATTATTTATTGTAATATTTATTCCATCTGACAGTCTGTAGCACTAACTATGCACAACACTCTTTAATTCATTTATTTTTTCATCTATTGATATAATATATCTTGTTTAACATGCCCCTTACGACTAAATTAGTAGCTGCTCGATTGTGGAATAATTTACCCACTAATTTTAGATGCCCCGTCTTTATTTACATTTAAATTAAGATTGAAATGTCACTATCTAAATGTTTGAGTTATTCCTCTCTCCTTTTTCTTTTCTTCCCATCACCTCTCCTCTCTTCTCTTCGTAGTAAACTGAATTTTTTTTGTAATTTTTTTGTTTAAAATATTTGTATAAAATTTAAAAATTCTATATTCCGCCCTTATATGTATATAAAGTGTTAAATAAATAATAAATAAATTTAATTAAACTAATATGTCACAAAAGAGATGAAGAACATTTCAGAGAATGTAATATAGAAGTTTCTACAGGACTTATGACCTGTCATTGGCTGGTTTAAGTGACCACATTACACACTGTGTAACATTCACCATTCTGCCCATGTCATAACATCTATATTCCTTCAATTGTTTCATCTTTTGATATTTGTGAAATTAAATTATAAGCAAATATATAAGACACTGTCTTATTTATTTGTTTTCTTGAATAAATGTATACAGAAACAAGAAATACGCTTATAATAATAAAAATAATACATTTTAATTTAATGGACATTTTTATTTTTCCTTGACGGTTTTATAAAAAATACGAAATGTTTAATTTTCCTACCTATTATAAAAGTTTGCTTATTTTCTGCCACATAAACTTTATTTAAAATATTCGTATGAAATCTGTAATATACCTTTGAATTAGCTCTTGGAAAAATCATTCCCATCACAAATGTCCCCAGCATGGCTCCATTTGTAACTCCTGAGAAGCTGATAATCAACTGGAGGATGCTGCCCAGCCTCTCTACCAGTAACACCATAAACATACTGAGGATCCCAAAAATAACCACAACCAATCTCATAACGTTGCTGGCGTTGGAGTCAGATACGGCATTCGGGAAGACCACGCAGAAAAAATCCTTGTAGACAAGCCCAGCAATGGTGTTGAGATAAGAGGACATGGAACTGTGGAATATTGTGGATAAATATATAGATTTAGAGACTTAGGAGTTATTTTTGATAGTAGATTGCTGTTTGGATCTCATATAAATCATATAGTTGAAAATGCTGGGCTTCATTTCAAGCATTTTTAAATCCTTAAAAAAACTAAATACATTAAAGACTCTATACTACACTTTAGTACTGAGTAATTTGGAGCTCGCATGAGATGTGTGTAGCCCACAATACATAACATAAATGGAAAGGATTGAAAATGTTCTACGAATATTTTTTAAATACCTAGATTATAAAAACAATAAAACGCTGTGCACGTGCAGCTAATCTATTTAACAGAGCGGATGTTTTACGCCTGAAAATAGGCACATTTTATCTGAATTATGCAATTTACATTAATTATCAAACAATAAAATAGATTATTTAAACCTACTCTCCAAAATATTTTTTGTGCCCCCTTTTGATTGACACAGTATAAACATTTATTCCATCTGCCAGTTTGTAGCACTTACTAAGCACAACACTCTTCGATCGTTCTTTTTCAAAAAAATTTTTTTCTTCATAAATTTATATATTGAATATCCCCCTTACGACTCATTCTATATGACTGCAATAAACTCCATCTTGCTTTTTAATGATGCACACGCTTACACATACCTCAACACACCCTATTTCTCCTACAAATACACACAAACACACCCTCTTGCGTATATATATATATACGCACGCACACATTTAAGTGTGTACCATAATTTAATATGTATGATTATTATTTAGAAACTTTGCTAGTCTGTCTTCTGACCTTATCTTTACTATATAATTTAATCGTTTTTGACAGTGTTTTTTTATAATGTAAATAAATAACTCACTTGTCAGAATTGTTTTAACAAATAGCAAAGTTATTTTTTGGTAACATGTTTTAAATGAATTATTTCTGTTAGTTATTTTGAGAACATAGCCCATACCGTTGACACAATCCAATATATGGTAAATCACGATATTGAGCTAGGTATATCGATGTTTTCAAGAAATATTAAGACAATACCAGATTTCCTTATTGTCATTTGCTACAATAATCAAAGTATTCCTTTTAGTGCCTGTAAAAAGTTAATATCTTGGATTTTTTTAGTAGCTATTGCGAACATTTTCTTTGGCTGGGAGAGTATTTTTGACGTTTGGAACGAAATGGAAATAATATATCTATCCAAGTAAAATCTTATGTGGAGATAAAAAAAAAGTTAAGATAATTAAATGTGCGAAATTCCTAATCTTGAAACAGAGGGTGCTCTCAAAATTTTATAAAAACAAAACACAAGACAGATCGCTCTCTTTTCCACGCCGACAGCCTCTCAACAAATACATGGCGATTAATCTCTAAAGCTCTTGATAATAAAATAAAATCTAAATAAACTGTTACTATGTAACATCGAATCGGGATAATTATCCAACTGATAACATCCTGACACCATGTTACTTGTACTATTGTAAGAACGAAGCAATAATAAATTAAAATAAACGCCGATATTGTCGGCACTGAAACTTAAAACGTAATTTAAAAAAGATCAAGTCATATCACAAATTATTTAAAATTTATTCACAGTATTTATTAATGTTATATTGAAAAACTAATTAAAAACATCAAATGTCATAAAATCTGACAACCTTAATGACACTTGTCTTATTTGTTAAGAATTAGGTTTTCTAGTCTTATATATTGGACAGCTTCGGTTCGAAAGCAGTTCTTGTCTAAAATACGGATGGCAAACCTATTATTCTATATTTTTATTCATGTTTTCAAAGACAATTGCGGATTCAAATGCGTTATTTAGAAAGCGGACGTGAATTCAATGAGAATATTTTAAGGCATACCTTAAAGCAGCACTAAATATGCCAGCCATAAACAAACCAGGTAACCCAGGAATATTTCTTGCAGTATCCATGACGTAGTAAGGAAGAATCTAAAATATTTTTATAAATACCATTAGATCAAAATCGATTAATGAAATATATGAAATACGAGTAGTAATCAAAATTAAAATTAAGTTTACTTGATCAGATCTTGTTATCACTCCAGCTGTAAGAGGGTCACATCCATAATATTTCGAAAACATTATTAGACCAGAGAAGAGACACAATGCTTTAATTATAGAAATCATAACACTGTAGATGTACAAAACCCTGTAAAAAATTTTTTTTTGCGGTAGTATAACTTTGGGTATCAGTAGTATTTTTAGCTAAAAAAAATTACGTACTTATTAGCGTCCCTGAGAGTGGGAACCGATAAAAATCTTTGAATGCATAATTGGTTTACTCCAAGAGACGACACCCATCTAAAACACATGCCAATCGTGGTTGTCCAAAACGAAATACGCTTAATTGGGTTTAAGTCAAAACTGTAAAAGAAGACAGGACTTAAAATAAACAACCGTTATTTTTGAAAATCTACGTTTTCTTCCAGTATTTTATATTTTACCATCTTTATGCAGAATGTCTATTTGCATGCTAATTTTCAAATAATTCCTAATTGCAATAAAGAGGTAAACATGTGCAGCATTTACAATTCTGTCTATATTTGATCATCAATATTATATCAAATATAGTAAAAAAACTAAAACCTTCAATGATGTGGATGAGATAAACGAGGCTTAATTATTTCACCTCTAAAGCAACCCCTGAAAATACAGATATATTTTTTGATCTGTTAACCAAATCAACAGTTATTTTTGCTGTTTTAGCAAATTTTTAGTAAGTTGACCAAATGTTTGTTGTATAAAGGTAAATTTCATCCACTGGGATTTATTTATATTTTCTTCTCGAAATGTTTTCTTTCGTAAAGACAAAGGTCTACACATATTTATAAATTCTAAAATATTGTTAAATTCTTATAAATCTTAATATTTTCCATTTCATTCAACTCGGCTTAGGAATCGTCTTTCTTTACTTTAAAAAAAATTGTCTTTCTATTAAAAATCACATGAAAAATGTATATTGTTATTGCTTATCACACACAATGAGGAAGTTCAGTGCCATAATAAATTGGATTTAAAAAATGTTTTATTACACGCGCTAAAAATTAGAGCATTTAATTGTATTGTAAAGTTTCCAGAAAATTTACAGAAAAAAAACGGTTTTCATAAAAATTAACTACTTTGACTTATGTCACTAGTTTTTCATAATCAACCAATCAACCTCAGCATTGGATAGATTTTCGGTTTCCGAAGCCAACTAACCACCCAGGACAACTCACCGACGACAACGAGAGACGTCACGGGAGGAGTAATTTTAAAATAACAAAACTTACTAAAACTTCTTCATTGTTTGAATCTACAAACATGTTAAATTGGAAAGTTATATACACATAGCAAAAAGTTTTTCGAAACAAAAAATAGATCAGTGTTTTCGTACACCTAATAGTAATAAAAGACAATTTTATATAGCATTGAATTAATTGAGATTGATAAAAGATCAGCATTATATTTATTGATTACTTACTCAAAAAAATGAATCCTGTCTTGAGCTTCAGATATATTCCATATTTTTGTAAATCCTCCTCCCGAATACACTCCAAGGATGAGTATTGCAACAATTGCTCCATTCATGGTAATAAACTGTATTGTATCTGTCCACACAACAGCTTTCAACCCTCCAATTGTTGTATAGAAGATGCACACGAAGCTTACTAGAGGAGTAATATATTTTATGTCAAGTCCTGTAACTGCAAATAACAATGCTTAAAGTTTCAAAACTAAACGCAAAAATAAACTTAAAATTAAATTAAATAAACGTCTTAGTTATCAGTTTTACTAAATTTATATCTATCCGTCTTGTGGTCAAATGGTCATCGGGTTTATTTACCATGCAAGAGGTCTCGGATCCAGTATCCGTCACGGTTGACATTCAGTATTTAAGTATTTTCTTGGCATTCTTTGACTGGCACCTGAATTGTTAAACTGATCGGCTTACGTGTAACAGATTATCAATATACTTACGCTGCATTTGATGTTCCAATGCAGTGCCCTATACAATATTAGGTGCTGAAAATGAAATGATTATGATAAAAAAAGCACTGCAAGACATTAAAGATGATTCTAACCAAGTGGATTGCAAAAACACGTTTACTGTCTAACACTTCATACCTTGATGCTCAAAATGGCCTGTCTCTGTCAAACCAAATCATCGAAGGAGTAAAAAAATTTAAACCTTGGAGTATATATTACAGAAATTGGCAGTTAGGAGTGGCAGGCTCCACATTCACCAGTATGAAGCTTGTCAGAAGATCGAATATATACTCAGTGAAAACCAAATGCGGCAACCAAACCTGCATAACACCTATTCGCCTCTACGGATGTGAGTCGTGGAACCTCACTTGGGCCCAAAACAGCAAAATACTGAGTTTGGAGAATAGGTGTATCAGAAGAATCTTGGGTGTGCGGTGGTTTGACTTTGTAATGAATTAAATAATAAGAAAACGGACCCAGTAAACTCCGGTGTCAACTGTTATCAAGGGGAGGCGGTACGGTTAGCTGCAGAGTGCTCCTGAGAGCTTAAACCACACTTGCCTAATTTACAAGGCATCATGTTTTCGACATCATAAACGTCTACTGCTGACGTAGATTATGTCAGAACTACGGGACGCGAACCAGGGAAGGAGCTGGCAGCCGACAAAGATGCATGGATGCGTTTTGTGGACACCATATGCTCCAACTATTGAGCGAATATGGAATGGGAGCGAATATGGAATGATAATGATAATGATTCGTTACATCTTTATTCATCTACTTTAAATAGGTACAACGTATTTCTTTGCAAGAGCTATTACTTTAACAATCATCTCGGTTCAACTCTTGGAAATGGAAAAAAAAAATCTCACCATTTATTGACATTTGACTGCAAAATGATCGGCGGTAATTTTTTTTTTCCTATTTTTTATCATGAAATTTTTTAAAGTAAATTTACATTCAACAAGTAAAGGATATAATTTATATAAAACTTACCAAGATTGAAAGCCATAGCAGGAACACACATAACAATGGGAACTGTAATCACGCAATCCAACAAAAATAGGAAGGAGGCTGTATGGCGAACTTTCTTGCAAAATCTCATTTCCAAGTATTCGTAGCTGGACGTTAGTTGAAGGTCGTAAAACACTAAAATACGAAGTTATCAAAGGCAAAAACAACAATTTACAACAACATAAAATGTTAATATTATATTGGGGACGTGAATAAGTTCTCGCTGTTTTTTCGTGAAAACTAATCTTTCATTTTTTTTTCACAGTAAATAACATGTTTTTGAAAGTATTGTTCACCGAGAGCGACTATTTTCATTCATCTTTCTGACAGGATACGAATACCATCTCGAAAGAACGGCTTATCTCATAAGGTTATACACAAATCTAGCCGTTTTTTGGCATCTTCATAAGAATGGAAGTGTTGCTCAGCCAGGCTATGAATCATTGTTTGGAACGAATGGTAATCGGAAGGAGCAATGTCCGGTAAATACGGCGTGGCGAGTGGGGTAGGAGTTTCTTGTTTTGTGGCTGTTTTTCCTTCAATGTTTGGCTCAAACGCATTAATTGTAGTCGATAGCGATCTCCCGTGATGGTTTCGATGTGTTTGAGGAGCTAATAAAACACTGCACTCAGCTGATCATAGTGCAGAGCAGAGATGATGATAATGTTTGATGATTTTATGATAGAGCATGGTCACCATTAGTCTACGGAAGATTTCTGCGTGCTTTAGCTGCAGATTTCTTTCGAAAAAAGCAATTTAGTGAAATTCCCCTTAAATATTCATTTTGGCTTATATATGACATGTTCCTCGTGTTTATTAAATAACATGTCGTTTACTTTTTGTTATAAGATATACTGTCATTTTAAGACTAATGGTGGAGCTTCTGGATGATGTTGGATGTATTGCCCGATGTAAAAATGGTACGATAACACCTTCCATTGGGAAACAGCGAGAACTTATTCAAGTTGTTGTTGTTCAAGTTATTACGTTTTCATTTGAGAATAAAGCGATCGTTTAAAATTTTCATTAGATTAAATAGGATGTTAGCAACTAACCACATTACATTTAACTAGCTTAGTGAATGGAACGCCGAAGCAGGGCGGGAATACGATCAAAAATTGACTTTACTTGGTGGGAAAACGAATTTCCACGCCAATAAATAACGGGGACCAAAGCCCTAGGGCTTCTATGATATTATTTAGCGGAGTGCATTGTATTTAATTTTAATTAAAATAAGTGTGTATCCTCGATATGCGGTATGCAGTGTCAATCGGTCACAACCCCAACAAATGAGATGGATTAGGTATGGATGCCACTAACCTTATTTTCGTTCTTGATGGAATTGCTGTGGTCTGACTGGTCACTTGTAAGCGGCACCAATACTAGAGCAGGCTCCTGATCTGGAGCTCAACACTGGTGGTTGGTGGAAACAAAGTCTATGATGTGGCACACGTTCAACGAAATAAACGCGTGATTCACGACACGAGGTCTTAATGTGGCGGGTGATTAAAGGATCAGTATCCATTTCAGTAGGTGGGAAGTGAACAGTAGTTGTGGGTACAGAGGATGTAGAAGTTGTGACAATACTTGACCAATGCATACCCACATCATTTGCAACCATTACTATATGTCTCTATATTATGTATTTAGTTTATAAACTTATTTTTATGCCTACATAGGTGACACCGGTGGTTGTGACAAAGAAATAAAAATACGAATCTCTATGGCTAAAGGTGCAATGGGTAGACTTATCAAAATATTGAAGGATCGAAGCATTACCAAAAATACGAAAGTTAATCTTGATCCAACTCCAAATATCATTATTCCGATACGGAGTAGAAACATTGACATTGAGAGAGTCAGAGAGATACAATATTGATGCCTTCAAAATGTGGTGTTGGAGAAGAATGCTTAGGATCCCATGGACGGCGATGCGTACAATGTGTCCATATTGAATGAATTAAATATTGGGGATTGGCTGTCAACTAAACGTTACAAGCGAATCAGACAGCCTCTAAAAGCTTGTTGTGATGGTTGCAGTCAAGGGAAGAAGATCTAGAGGTTGCTACTCTACCTGATTGAGCAACTTAATTAAATCTACGCTGGGGTCTTCGGTGACCAATGTTCTTTGCTCTGTCCAAAATAGGACTACCTGGAGGCAGACCACAAAAATAATGATCGAGTGCAGCCTCCATACTCAGTCGTGAAGGAAAAGAAGAGAGAAAATGCCTTAATCTTTTAAAAATGTACCTCTTATTTTACCTGGAAGAAAGACGTATCCAATAATGACAGTCGCCAATATACTCCCGAGACATGTGACAGCATACTGGGTCCCGTAAGTGTATACTTCGGCTGGCATTCCAAGAAGGGTGATAGCAGATATGTAACTAAAAAGTTATCCACATACTATTACACAGTTTTAAAATACGTTTATTTATCAAGTTAATATATGAGAAATAAATAAAACAATATTAACATCATGAAAAACTAATTATTGGTCCATTTTAATGCTAAGTTGTCTTAGTTGTATTGAAAATAATTGCTCATCAATTTGCGATACTGGGTAGGCTTAAGTATTTCAATGATTTACCAGACTATGTAGGCGGAACAAGTATAAATATTTTTCAATCATTTCGTTGAAATAGAGCAATTAGTACCTACATAACCTTAACCAATATTATTTTATTTTATTTTATTTGGGATTTTTACAGCATAACAAAAATAAGTAGAAAAATATTAACAATACTAGAGCCAATTTTCAAAATCCACTGTAAATCTAATGACACATAATATATAAGAAAAGGGTTTACGTAATTGTATGTGTGTGACGTTTGTATTCATGTTTATGTGAATGTGTGTATGCGTGAATGAATGAGGGAGAGGGGACATGTGCGTTTGGGAATTAATGATGAAGAGGGTGAGTATGGGTGGGTGCGTATAAAAAACATATTGTTTAAAACTTGTAATTATATAAAAAATGGTACAAGAAAGAGCTTGGTAAAAAATTTGAAACCTTTTTGTTAAAATTATATTATACAATAAAAACGTTATGTAATTTTGTCTAGTGGTTAAATTTGCAAGTCCAACGCATTTATTTAAAATTATCTATCTGAACTTTGATATTAATAAAAAAATTGCAAAATCCCACAAACAGAGGTAACGCCGAAAAACTTCTACAGTTGTTTTAGTCATTTCAGAACATTTGAAATGTCCTACTCATAAAGCAGACATAAATCGCTTACCTAGCAATACGCTTTTTATAAGTTTTAAAATTTGTAAATAACTACTATATTATTTACTTAGTATCAGGGGGCGCGGTAGAAACATGACGTTGCATATTTTCAGCAATCTTAACATAACAGGCTTCATAGGTACTTATAACTTTTCTTAAACATCCAAATGGTCATCTGACCAACGAGAGAGATGCTTTGTTTTGATTGCGTTCATTATAGAAAATATTGATTCGCCGAGGAAAGTGGATCTAAAAACAGTTGTCCAATACGCCGCGCCGCACATCTTATTATAGTTAAAGGTTAGTGATTAAAAGCTATGTGCAGTTTCTACCTGGCAGCTAAAGACGTAGCTATTGGAAAAACACCCATGTTCTTCCCTCCGAGCAGGTAATCATTAGCTGTCCTTTGTTTTTTTATAACTCCAAAATATATCCCAACAAGAGCCGATACTACCAACATTCCAGCGAAAAAGAAATAATCATACGGTGAAAATGTTAGGTAGTCTAACTTCATTTCTGAGTTGTGGTAGTCCGTAATGTTCTCCATGTTGAGTGTTTTCTAGAAAAAGTAAACAGTATGTTAGTTAAAAATAAAGTAGTTACAAACTTCATCAATAAAACACAAATAATTGTGCGATTGTGACTTGTGATTGCGTGACACTCAGACATCGGTGTATGTATTCAATCTCTAATAATAATAATAATAATAATAATAATAATAATAATATACAATCTCCAAAGAAAAAAATATAGCCGTGTCTAGACAGATAAAGATTAAGTTCTGGGTTCTGATTGTCAAATGAAACCAGAACCCTGGACGTGTGCTCTTGACTCGATGAACACCTACTATCGGATAAAATTCCTGAAAAGGGAAATCGAGCGGAGATAAGTCCGTCTCTCAGTGTAGTGGTGGGCGAATTCCCTTACCATACTTGAGGTCTCGGGTTCGATTCCTTGGAAGGTGGATATGAAATATTGATTTCAAACTGACACCTGAATTATAAGACTGATCACCTTAATAACCATATTTGGCTGATTTATACATCAACTTACATTCTAACTGAGCTAACATTACGTATTAAATTTCCAAATCCAATCAAATGCTGACCTAAGAATAGATTTTCTTTGACATGGATTTTCCCTAATACAGACCTCCGATACCATCTATGTAAAAAAATAATCTTGGTACGCTGCTATTACAGTACTAATTCGGTGCCCTATGTACCATTGGGTGCGGATAGGGAAATAATGATGACATATTTGTTTTTTTTTTTTAATTTAATATGAGATGGATACTACCTTTTAAACTTAACAGCAGTGGGCCAAAGGAAATATTGTTTATTTGGTTATTTATAATTGTTTTCATATTGTGATTTGCTTTTTCAATTTCTTAAATTTGCTGTAGAAAGTTGTAAAAGAAGTTTTCTAATTTGAATATTTTATTTTCAACATGAAGAATTTTTAATCCAGTGTCTTTTTTTATCAAATGGTTTGCGAATTCAGAAAAATTATTATTAATTCTTTATATTAATATAATAAACTACTACAAAATTAGGGTTATAAATATAAATTCACACTAACGTATACAATTCCACTACTTCAGGAATTACACTGGCTACGTTTTCCACAGAGGGTGGAATACAAGCTCTGTTGGCTTGTGTATAAGTCACTGCATAACTCTGCTCCAGAATATCTAAGGGAACTCTGCACTCCAGATGAACTAGCTGACAGACATCTTACGCTTAGATCAGCTACATCTACGTTGAAAGGAAAAGTTATGATACCAAACAGCGCACTAAATTCGGCGAACGCGCGTTTGCGGTCGCAGGCCCTACGGCATGGAATGCTCTCCCAGCAGAGGTCTGAAACTGTGAGAGTGAAGTGATGTTTCGGAAGAAACTTAAAACCCACTTGTTCTCTAAATCATTTGAATAAATCCTTAGCATGTGGTGACAAAGTACTTTGTTTTTCTTAATTTAAAAAAGTTAAAACAAAATACGTGAAGAATGACTAGACAGGTGCCACCGTTTTGTAGCAACAATTCACGGACAGTGCATACTTGTAATGCCGTATTAAATAGACTTCATGAACTCGGCAATAGTTATTCCCACGTATCTGATATATTTAGTGTAGGGTATTGTTCCCATAGAACAAAACTTTTGAACTTTTTCAAAGATGGTAAATAGTAATTATATTCATGCATTTCATAATATATACCGTTTTTTGTTCACTTTACCCAGCTGTATGAAATAGTACTTATGATTTTCTTGTTGTATTACTGAAGAACGTTTTATTATTTAAACTTTCTACTGAATATGCTGTATAATTTTTAGGTTATTTTTAAAAATATAAATCTTGTATAATTTTCAGGTTTATTTTTTTTTTTAAATCTTGGGTAAAAGGAAATTTATGTTAAAAAATATATATATTAAGCCAAATATGTGTTATAAATATTTGTAAAAGGCAGATTTGCCGTTTATGTTAATAAAATAAAGTAAACAAATAAAATATATTTATACATTCACTTTGTAAAGCGCCCTTGAGGTATTATATTACGAAAATGGCGCTACACAAGCTATCCGTAATAATAATGATAACATACATAATGTGCTTATCTGTACATTATAATATGTATGTAAGATTTACAAACTTAATATGTACTTCGTATTTAACTATGTTATCAAATTCTACAAATTGACTACAGTCGTGAAGAAATAAATAAATAAATGGTCAATCTTTTTTTAAACTTTTCTTCTACGCGGACGCCACGTCTTTATACTTTTACTTATAGCCATTTTGACTAGACTATTTGTAGAAGTATGATTAGAATGCTCGGTTAGAGAAAAAAATACACATTACATATTTTAAAAAGTTGCATCCTGCTAGCAGTTCTAGAAATTCTCATAATATGATGAAAAACATGCGTCCTACCAGGAGGTTGCAAAGTCCTGCTGATATTAAATAAATTGTTTAATGATCGTTACGTTTTTGCCATTGAAACAAAACTTAAGATATTCTATTGTAAAGATAATAAGGAAAATACCTTTTATTAATGGTGTAGTGGACTGCCCACGTGTATTTACTACATAATCCTAGACCGCAACCATATAGGTTAAGTATGAATACAGACGAACAGTTTGTACATCACTTCCTTATTCTGATTGTGGTCCAGTTTGCGAAACTGGCGCATTAAGTGACGATAATGGACCAAACGTGGACTGTGTTTAGAGTGATTGCTCCATATATGGATGGGTGCATTAATACTGAGCTTTAAAATTTATAGATTTTTTAAGGAAAATTTCTCACTAACATGAATAAAACATGCCCGTATTCAAAGGCAAAACTCAAAAGGAAGAAAGTATTTTATGCAAAGAATAACTTGAACCTAAGGACAGTAGACTGTACTTTTCTCACCTTGAGTTTTGCCTCTGAATACGGATTTTATAATTTTAATTTAAAGATTAAACAATTTGTTTTCACATTATCACTAGAATTGCTTAGTGCTAAAAAATTACAAATATCGAACAGGTCTATGCTACAGATTACATGGTACATTATCATTAATTTATAAGATTAACAATCAATTGTAAAAACAAACTATTGTTTTTATAAATATGACAATTTTCTTATTTTGAGGCACAATTCATTTAGAATTGTTATGCATTACATTTAGTAACAATAATTGAAAGCAAATTTACACATTTTTATCTACATGTATAATAAATGTGTTAATTAGATTTTATTTCAATGATGTGGAATTTTTCATCAGCTGCAAATAATCTCTTCAATAAGAATAATCAAACTTTCATAAAAACAAAATGTTTCCTTTTTGTTAATTTTGTGAGGTATTTTTTTAAAATGTTAATTATTAATTTGTTGTAAATATATTGCAACAGAGAGGGAAATCATTTATGAGAAGGGAATATATCCAGCCTGTCCACAAAAATTTTGACAATCTTACAAATTGCTCTTTTTTAAAATTGTAAGTGTAAGATTTATTATAAGTTTGAGAACCAAGGCAAGATGTATGAATGTGGTCTTCCTCGTGTGGAATATAACTAGGGATGTGTGTGAGGATAGACTTATGTGGCAGTCCATCCTCTCTGCCTATCTTTACGAAAAAATGGGGTGATGGTAGTTGTAGTATTCGTGCTGCTGCAGATATCCTAATCAATCTTTTGAACACATTATGTTGTCTTGTCCCTTTCCCCCTCTATATGATTACCAAATAGAAGCTTCTCGCTACTATCCGTGGTCCTGTAAAAAGTCCTGTCGGATATTCAGATCTGGTGGATCAAAAAATAATTTTAAGGCATTTAAAAAGATTTTAATCATTTCGGCGAATTGATCATGTCCAATCAGTTTAATCCCAGGCAGTGTAGAACTCACTTCCCTCTTTTCTCAATCTAATGAAGTACAAATGAGGGCACTACTTGCAAACCCGGCAAAATTCATCTTTTTTTTATTTTGAACAAATCACAAAAAATTGATACAATACTTAACTTCAACTTTTTTTAAACTTCTTTTTTTTATTTTAATCAGTAAATATTTTTTACGTAAGCAGTGACGAAATAAGCATAATTATTTCAAGAAATAGTAGTGAAATTAAAAAAAAACAATTTCTTACATTACCAACTTTGCAATACACAAGTAGAGGTTTCTATGTTTGCAACAAAGTTGATAATTTAAAAGTCAAGTCTTACAAATTAAGACGTATTTTTAATTGACAATGTTCAAATTATTGTAATAAATTGTATTCTGAATAAATTTCAATTAATATATAAGTTTTTTTATTTTGGATTTTGCCGAGTTTGCAAGTAGTACCCTCATTTATGCACTTCTGGATAACTTTCTTTCAGCACAAAGATTCTAAGGCTACCAGATTACAGAGAGCTCCTTCCGGCAGCTTTTCTCGTTTGACAACGAGCAACTTTTCCGGGTATGTGGGCACCGCCAAGGAGACTTATGTCCCCAGATGCGGTGTTCGGTATGTGGTGGGCAAGCTGTAGTATTCGCAGTTGAGAGCCAGTGTTAATAAAAATCTAAAGTATAAATAACTTCTCAAGTACAAAGTTTTTCTAATAATTCCTTTTGTTATAATATTCTATAAAAATTGTACATTGTGCGATATTTTTTATATTTATACGAATTAATCGTGGTCCAAAAGGATGAAATGAGTTTATTTGAATATAATGCGTTCGATATTAGGCACTGTTACACTATTTAGTGTAAACACACTTCCTGCATTGTATTTGTATGGATGATTGTATATTCTATCCTCTTGAGATGTCCCATTCAGTTTCGCAAATCCGACAGTACCAACTTGACACCATGACAAAACTCATTTAGTTGTCCCATTATTTTAATCTAAGGAATTTTAAGAATGATCAATTCAATTCTGTCCTTCAGATATTTGGTATAAGCTTATTTATTAACAACTCTACATTGGTAAACCAAATGCAGCGTATCTCAATCATCTTTTATATGAAGGGAAGGTGATCAGTCGTCGGCTTCAGGTGCCAGTCTAGGGACAGTAAAATTAAGCTGTGTAAAACCAGCATTGACCTTCCAAGAAATCGAACCGGTATCTCAAGTATGATAGAAGAACGCGTTAACCTTTACACTTTAAGGTGGACTAATCTCCACTTGATTTCCTTTATTAAGGAAAATAGATATGAAGTCAAATAAAATTTAAAAAGATCATGATTCTGGAAATATTTTACTCACAAAACTGACTTCTTCATCTGCCCGAACTAAGAAAATTATCAAATAAGGAATTAGAATTTTTGAAATTGTCAACTATCAGAATTTTCCAACATCAAATAAACAAACCGTTACGCCGTTTCCCCCTAAGGTTAGGCGGAGAGGATAAAACGCCACATCTATTTCGTCCTTTAACAATTCTCTTACATATTGATTTGAATAAATAATAATCTGTTTCATAAACTCGCTTGAAATAAATGCCGTCATGTATTCATTTTCGCAGCGCTCGCGTGTGGGGTGCGGCCGAATTTTCGTATTGTCCCAGCGCAACGTTCTGTCCTGCGCGGTCGAATCTGTTCACGGAGCTGGGACAAGACAATATTGTCATATCTATTGTATTTTCTATATACAAATTGCCCTTTAGTCATTAGTAATAGTTTATAACAAAAAATTATACTTAGTAACAATTTTAAAAACAATTTCTTTTTTGTAATAAAAAGGAATGTTTTCACAAAACTTTTCTATATGATTTATCTTTTCTATTTTTATTGTTTAATAGGGAGTTGCTGTATTATTTACCTTGCTTATAATATACAAGGTTTATATTTCAAAAAATGAGTTTTTTGCAATTAAATTTCTTTTCATTTATCTTAAATGATGGTATCAGGAGGAATATACTACTGTGGGCCAATCAAGAACTTCTCAGCATTCGCATGAGCAAAGTGCAGAGGAAACCACCTAAACTCTTCAAGAAAAGCCGGCCTGTTGGCAGTAGTCAACAGGCCTTCCATTCCACTAGAGGAGTATTCGGCATTTTGTTCCCTACTTTGGTTTATTTTACCAATTGCCTGCACTATATCGACCATGTATGATACTACCTCTCGGGTGAATTCTTTATTACATTTCGCCGATGAGATGTCGCTTAGATATTTAACCAGGCTTCTGCATCGCGCCTCCAGCTGCCAATGTATCTACTACCTACCTGTTACATAGATAATTTCATACCTACCTTTCACGGAATTGAATGCAGGTCTTTAATTGTGGAAATCAAACGCGCAACAAAAAAAATTACTTATAATGATTTTTTATTTATATTCTTTATTTTAAAATCATCCTGGAAACATAATCATCACTTATGCTTTCATAATTAAATACTCTTTTGTCAGAGTTTTACATACACTTCATGTTTATTGGTTGCATGTTAATAACCACAATGGTTTTTATTAAAAACCTATATTAACAGGATCATTTGACTTAATACGCCAATGTGTTGTTAATCTTTTACACTCAGAAGATAACAGACTATAAATAATCCTGATTAATTTATAGCGTTTATTCCAATATTTGGTTATGCGCAAAATAGTTTAATACATTGTCACCGTATTAACAATAATTATTGGGGATCCAACAAATTGTCAAGTCAGTTATAATTAAAGCTAAAGAATTTTAGTTTTTACGAAAAAGACGCGAATAAATGCAAAACATGCCTTTTTTTAATGAAAAATATTAATCATCTTAAGAGATACATCGGGGTGGGAAAATGGAGGAGAGAGATGAATCATCTAAGTCTTAGAAGTCATTTTAGATTCTAAGATGACGCATCTGAAAAGGGTTTCAATAAACTTTCTCTGCACATGTGATTAAATACAACAAATGAAGCCTACTTTCATATCGATCAGTGATTTTACCCATCTGTGACTGCAAGTATGACTACCTTAAATCTAAATACATTACTCAAATATTTCTCAAAGCTTCCTTTCTTTGGAGTACTTCCTCAAAATTAGCTCGTTGTTGGGTATTTTTACATTCATCGGCAAATGCATCAATCAATAAACGGGAATGAAGATACGCATGTTAAGGACATATTGTGGACCACTAAATTCTGCTTTTAAACCTTTGCTTAAGAAGTGTTACAGGGAATCTGAAATCCAACTAACAGCGTTGATACATAACGCTTCTTTAGTAAATATTATAATGTCATTACGGACAGAAGAACGACTCCAAAAGAGTCCGTTGAAATTACAACAATAATAGCACTTAATTGACATTAAATATAAATCTTAAGTATATAAAAGTATATATTATGAAGATAGTATACGCAAATTTCAATTTTGTTTAGGAATTTATGAACTATCATTGAATGTCTTTTTAACATAAATAAACATTTTAAAAGTAATTATATTATTTTTATCACCACAATAAGTTGTTCAAAATTAAACATTTTCTGCCATCTTTCGATACGCCATAAAACTAAATCAGTAGAATTGTAGAATGCAAAAAGTAACCATATCTTAGACCCACACCATTTTAATTCCAATATGTTTATAAATTTGTCGCTAGGTGTCAAAGCACAGTTTTAATCTTAGAGTATATATACTCTAAGGTTTTAATCCTAAATTATTAAGACCATATATTTCAATATTTTATATTATTTTTTGGTCTACCAATTCTCGATTTAATAAATAAATCTGATATAAATAAAAATAAATTACTACTTTTCTTCTGCGTGTTCCAACATTTTTAGCGGATTTTTGTATTAACGCTTTGCTCCCTGGCGCGTCAGTACTAATAAATTTATGTTGGTTTAAAATTTAACTCGTATATCTTTTATACAATAATGCATTTGATGGAATCAATCACGTTTGGATACATTTAGACATTTTTTACTTGTTTCGTCCATTTTGAAGGAATTAGTTCCAAAAAATCTCTTCTCAGGACCAGTTTTGCGTAGAACTGTCAGCCATTTGTTGTATAAAATTATTACTACCTACCTTACAAACTTCAACATTGTAACTATGATGGTAGGTAAGTTTTTAAAAAATCTTTTAAAAATATTTTTGTTGTTTTATAGTTTTGTTGGTTTTTTAAAAATGTATCGTATTTAAAGAAAATAAACTTTTTATATTGCACTTCCCTAACGATAAAAATTTATACCACTTTTTTTAAAAACGTATCAAGTTTTAAAAAAGAAAAAAAGTTGTTAAAAAATGTTTTCAACCTGCAAATAACATAATTCAAAAATAAAAATTCAGAAACTAATAAATCTATGTTTAGAAATAAATAAATAAATAAAAAAATATGTCGTATTTAAACGTACAAAAAAAATAATAAAAAAACGAAGGGCTTTTCAACAAGTTTTCAAAATATTTTTATTAGAAAATAATTAGGTAGAAATTATAAATTATATAATATATAATATGTGTTAATATTACTAAATAATCTCCGGCTAATGAAGTGTAGTGGGGTAATGGTCAGCGCGTTTGCCTACCATGCGAGAAGTCTCGTGTTCGATTCCCGACATGGTTGATATGAAATATTTATTTTTAAAAAATGTGTTTTTTACACAAATATATTTTATGGTCCCTGGACTAGTACCTAAGGCGTTAGATTCGATTCTCTATACAAAATGTTTATTTAAAAAGTAATCTTCATGTAACAAAAAATGGTCAATATACGCTGCGATTGGTGTACCAATGCAGTGCCCTATGCACCATTAGGTGCAGAAAGGGCATGATGATGATGAATGTTGCTTAGGGCACAATAGGCCATGAGACCCAATCACAGTTGTGAACTTCCGTCTATTAGTCAAGTATTTATATACCACCCATAATGATTTGTTAAATGGATCTAACTTTTTAAATAAACATTTAATGTCGAGAATCGAGCCAAGGAATGTATGCATAGTAGATTAAAGCACTAACCATTATACGATGAACATAGAGATGGGTATATGAGGGTACTACTTTTCAAACCCGGCAAAATCTAAAAAAAGTGACATTTTCATTGAAACTCATTCAGAATTAAATTATGACATTGTCAGTTGAAAATATAGCTTTATTTGTAAGAACTTGACTTTTAAATTATCGGATTTGTTGCAAATATGGCAACTTCTACTTGAATATTGTAAAGTTGGAATGTATAAAATTAAATTTATTATTTCACTACTGTTTCTTGACATAATCATGCTTTTCATCACAGCTTACGTATAAAATATTTACTGATTATGATAAAAAATTGAAGTTTAAAAAAAAGTTGAAGTCAAGTATTGTATCAGTTTTTTGTGATTTGCTCAAAATAAAAAAAGATGGATTTTTCCGGGTTTGCAAATAGTGCCCTCATATGTGACATATCAATGTAAAAAAATATCATTTGTTTTTTTTAATACTTTTAAGTAAATCTGAATTTTATTTCTTACACATGAATTTTGTTATAAATATAATAGATCACAAGTATACGACATTTTAAAATGTTAATTGAAAATTTCTACCAATGAACCATTGAGGAAGCTCAGCCCTTCGGGAAATTGGATACAAAAAGATGTATTCTTGCGAACGGTAAAAATTAGAGCATTTATGAAAAAGCATGAAAAAAAAAACATAAATCTATCACAACACTCTATTTTTGGAAAAACTACTGACGTCGTTTAGTGTAGTTCGTTTTTATTATTTCTTTCATAAATTTTAAGAAAACTTCGCCGTTTAATTGTATATTCTATTTTTTACAGCGCATAAGAACATGCTTTTTATATCCAATTTCCCGTAGCACTGAACTTACTTATTCAGCAAGACGAATCTCAACCACACGAATAAAGACCAAGGCTCTATAATTTATCAAAAGAAAACAAATAAAATATTGATGAAATATGGCTGATTTGAGTTGCCATTTTTTACCCAACGTATCATTCACCATTCTGTCTGTGTCTGAACATCTACATTTTCTCAACTTTTCCAAATGTTGGATTTCATGAATTAAAAAAGGTGAGAGCATTATTGATGCGGGTGAAATTCATTTGACTCGCGACTGAAAATACTATGCAATGATTATATTAATTTATATATTTAATGCCAATTAGGTGAACTAATTTAGTCAGATAAATCTCAGTTCCATAAATAAACTCATTTACTTTGCAAAAGTCAACAAGGGTCAAAGTTGAGGAAATGTTGACTTTCAAATGTAGACAGAATAATGAATGTTACACAGTGTGTAAAATGATCTCTTCAACCAGCCGATAACAAGTCACAAGACCTGAAAATCCCCGACTTAAATAATATTCCCTTCTCAAAAATGTTCCTTATTCCTTTGTAATGAAATATTTTGTCATAATATGATGATTCATACCGTTGATCATGATCTAAAGTACGTTCTATCAATGTAATTAGATTAATCCATCCATCCTTATATAATAAATGCGAAAGTGAGGTGGTTTGTTTGTTTGTGTTTTCTTCGCGTCTCAACGGAGCGACCGATTGACACAATTGCATAGGGATTGCCGGAGAGATGAGAAGTAAAATAGGATACTTATTTTTTTTAAATGTTATTAAATATTTGTATAAAACCACTTACCGAACTATGTCTACCGGTTTCGAGACGTAATCACCTAATCAATTTAAATCAACGCTAATCACCTAATCAATTTAAATCATGACTTTAATAAAAATACTGGAGTTAAAATCTTACATACAAATAATAAAGGGTTGAAAGAAAATAATATGGAAATATTTCACATTAGGAAAACCTTTAAAAATAATGTTCCTTTGATCAATAATCAAACAAACTTCCAATATGGTCCTTTATACGATGTTCCACTGTAATGGTCACCCTATAAAACCTATTAAGCTTATCCCCTCCCTCCATCCCTTCTACTTTTTCAATTAATTCTCAAACAAGAGAATATTTTCATAATTGAATCAGTGCATGTTTGTCCTAATCAGTGCATGTGCTTATTAAAATGCATGTCATGTTGGTTTTATATTTTTGTGCAACAACTATGGTGAAGGTGTATACTGGGCTTTGCATGTTGGTTTACATGTTGGTTTAATTGGTGTCCTGACGAAGAGACGGGTACGTCTCGAAACCGAAAAGTCGGTAAGTGGTTATTTACAAATATTTAATAACATTTAGTAAAATGTTTGACCACAAAGTTGATGCTTTAAAAAATAATAATACTTATTCTCCATTCCGAAATTGAAAAAAATACATTTTGAAAATATACAATCTTTTAACATTGAGCAAAATTTTTTGAAAATTAGAATGCGGTAAGGTGGGATACCAAAAATAATCTATTTGAAATGAATTCTTTTTATTTCTATAATTGACTTGGTTTATCTGTGGTTAGTTTGGTTTGCTTTTCGTTTTGGTTTTGTAGTTAAATTTTATATCTGGGGAGAAAATAACGATACTACGTAACCATAGACTATCGGATAATCGTATTTCTTTTATAGTGATAATTGGAAGAACGAGCTACTTCCAATCTCGATAAATTCTCCTTCATTTTCATTCTACCGGGAAAATTCTTATCGATAAACGGCTCAAATAATTAATCACTACCTAAACAATTTCTCCCTAATACCACGCGAGTGAAGCCGCGGGTAAAAGCTAGTCTTTTATCATTTCTTTCAATGTCTGCATGACAAGATCCAGCTCTTTGTACTCGGTTTCTTCTTTCACTGGCTTTTTTTCCTGGTTTCTGATGATTTTTGGCAAGAATCTTCTTACAACTGGACTGAAGTATTCCAGCCTCACCTGCGAGGCCTCTGGTGCTCTGGTCAAGTAGCTGACCGGAAGGCCAACTATGAGAACTGTGAGGGTACCGATGAAGGAGTACCACATGAAGGAGATCTTGTGGACGAACCATACGTCATCAACGGCGCTGGCGTTAGACCTGAAATACATACATCCAAATCGTAATTCAAATTATTGCAACATAGAGGAAACATCTTAAAAATGGGAATGTAGAAGTCTAGCCATTTACAAAGCTAATTACCAGTGGCATATTTACTCTAGAGCCATGGGGGTCATGGCCCAGGGCGATAGTCTTCGATGGGGTTCCCCAACACGGCTTGGCACTCAGCTTTAAGCGTCTTTCATAATCATTACCTACCCTTTATTTTACTTTTAGTTTAAGGCTACCTATGTATTTTTGCCTTTAGTACTTTCATCTCTGACGTTCTGAGCAGTTATTTGGTTTTTCTATTTTCTATTCAGTTTTTCTATTTAATTTTTCTATTTCGCTTTTCGTATTTTTTTATTTTCTCTTTATCTTTCCTCGCCTCTATTATATACACCATGATCGGTCTGACGCACGTTTTGTAAATCCGAATTATGTTTCCAATAATCATGTGTTAATTGTACTGTACGACATTTCTTAGGCATCCAGATGTTTACTAACTGAGATGAATATGTTCTCATCATCACTATGGCTGCATCATCTGCATGGCATGTGATGTAAATGACCTTATCTCCCTTAATAGATTCAGTATTTTTTTTATTCTGAAAAGCGTTTTTTTTATATATTTATTCTGCTTGTGTAAGAAAAAATTTTTTGCGTAAATATTGTTGAGCTATATTTATTTATTGAGGTGCTAAACTTGCGGTTGCCTTTCTTTGTTGTTCTCAATATATGTTATGTTTTAAATGTTAATATTATCTACGTCCCGGATTGAGTTGTTGTAACTCCTGGGAATGTAATTTAACGTTTTATACTTGTAAAATACTTTGTGTTATAAGATTTATAAATAAATAAAAAGTAAATAAAAGAAGTAAAAGACTTTGAAGGAAGCATTTCCATAAATACAGAAATAGCAATACGTATGTTCCTTTGTACTTCAGTGATCAATTGTTGTGCAAAACGTTGTTTTTCTGTTCTTAAAACAATTAGAAAATATCTTCCTTCTCGTATGAACGAATAACGTCTCTGTTTTTCTTGTTATGAGTTCTATCTTCGTGCTCTCTCTTACGCAAGATGTGTTGTTTCATTCTTCACGTAGCACGGATAAATATTTTTTGTTTTAACATCCAGCATAGTTGTACAAACTTTACTTTCCAAATCCGGTGTGAAAATGTCCATTTGAAGATTAATAAAAATACGAGTTCATCATTTAAAAAAATAAGAGAGATATATCAAGTCTTGTGTCCTATGTCGACTAGTGTGACATCACAGCCACACAAGAATTAAAATCATTAATTTAAGAAGTAAAAAAAAGTTAGGAGCCTAAATATTTCTTTAATCGTTAACAAGGACTGCATTCGCCGAGAATGCACATGTAAAAAAAATGGATGGGCGTAATATTACGTAATATTTAATAAATGGTGTATATTCCATTAAATGTATTTTTTATAATCAAACAATTTTCGGTCATTAAATTCATGGGGCTACAAACAATATTGCCATAAGGCGCCGAATCTTGGAATACTCCTCTACCGATTATACTACATTTGCTGGGTTAAATCGTCACTTAACACACTAAATAATAAAATTAGTTTTTTTACCCCCCATTAGAGACGTTATTTGCCTTTTTAGTATATAAGTAGTATTTTGTACATAGTACTTAATGATACTAAGCAATTACGAACTACTTCAACACCATTTTCGTAATCACTTCAAAAGATTTGTACATTTAGAAAATAGTATAAATTATAAAACACGAGACTTACTCGTCTGTGAAAACATTGGTCATGTTTATAGAGGAGTCGCACTGATCCATGGAGAATGGTTTGCTGGTATATTTGATAGCACCACTCTTTATGGCTACGGAATTACCATAGAGTACCCACGCCATAAAGATAACACTGGTAAATGCTCCCGTTATTGTGCCCTGAAAATTGGAGTAAAACGTACATTCTTTATTGAATTTATTTGCATTAACATGTTTAGAAATTAAATATACAATTATAAATTTTAATTTCATGGACATCTTTATTTTTCCTTGTTGGTTTCATAAGTTTTTTTTTCCTTCCTGAAATCGTTAAAGCATCTAAAATATATTATATGTGTGCTAAATTTCTTTCGAATAAAAGCATAAAAACATTTTATTAACCTTTTGCCGCGTGGGTTTATTTTTCGGTTTGAATAAAATATGTGTTAAGGAGGAGACTTGAAATGATCTAGGAAAAGGATTATTTTTTTTATTGTGAAGTAAAATAAATCGATCCAAATACAGCCTTACGTGAATAAGTATTGTGGGGTTTATAGTCCATAATCGATGACAAACACGTGCTAAAACGTTTCACCTGAAATAGTGTGATGACCGTAGAAAGCAATGTCATCATTTTCTGTAGAATCCAATATCACATTTAATACAACTTGATCAGTATTGGACATGAAATTGGGATCATCGGTCTGCAGTAAATCACAGTGTCCCTATCATGAAGTAATGAACTACAAAGGAACGTCGCCTATAAAGAGACATCAGGACGCGACAACGCCAGTCAGTCGGCCTAACAAAATCACTTCAGTCAGTCAGTCCAGCTCAACGCAGTCACTCTGTTCCAGCATGTAGTTCAAGTGCAGTCTCTTCAACCCATCTTTGTCGCTACGCAACCAGTCATGTTTCTTATTCGCCATGTAATAAATACGCACTAAACAGCAACCTCGTGTCTTCTCTGTCAGTCTCTAACTGGGATAGGAGCTTCAACCAACCCTCAACTACCTAAATCCTACAGTATTACTTGGCCATATTTGGCACTTCATGCACTTATAACATTCTTACACGATAGCTTTCTTGAGAATCTCTATTCTAGAAAAAATACACATTCACTTTTATACTTCAAACCAGATATGGCTCTGTACGCGATAAAGGGTTAAAATGTAATTATGTAAAATACCTTTGAATTAGCTCTTGGAAAGATCATTCCCATCACAAATGTCCCCAGCATGGCTCCATTTGTAACTCCTGAGAAGCTGATCATCAACTGGAGGATGCTGCCCAGCCTCTCTACCAGAAACACCATGAACATACTGAGGATCCCAAAGACGACCACCACCAGCTTCATGACGTAACTGGCGTTGGTGTCAGATATGGCATTCGGAAAGACCAGGCAAAAAAAATCCTTGTAGACAAGCCCAGCAATGGTGTTGAGAAAAGAGGACATGGAACTGAAGAAGAGTGTGGACATCAAACTAGTCAGATTTTATTTTATCTTATATATTTACTTAAAATTGAAATAAAACAACTTTTTCAAGTTTTACTTGAGTAATGAGGAAGTTCAGTGTTTTTTTTTCAGGCCAAAAATTGGTTTTCAAGCTTTATGTATCGAATTATCAGCGCTTTTCATTTTTTAAAGTTTTGTAATTCTGAAAAACTCCATGTGTGACGTCAAACGTTCTCTTCCACCTATTCTCTGTCAGTTCTGCCGATAAGTCCGTTTACGGTAAGCAGACCGGATATCTTTCACATCTGTTTTATCATTAGTTTATTCATATGAACCATCGTGACGTCGTTCAAAGTAGTTATTTTTTTCGTACATTGTCAAGAATCTTTGCAGTTTTTATTCAATTTTACACATTTTTACTCTCTAATTTTTGCCGCGCGCAAGAAAACATTTTCTGTAGCCAATTTCCCGTAGGGCTGAAGTTCCTCATTAGTTATTATTATTTTTTATTTTACAAATACGTATTCAAATTTTATATAATAAAACATAAATTTTATAAATACATAATCGCGGCACTGGACCTCTATTACAGACGCTAACTACATCGTACATTTCGAGGTGGTATAAGCTTGCCCACCACAAACCGTAGGTACACTGCATTTAAGGACATAAGTCTCCTTGGCGGTGCCCACATACATGGAAAAGTTGCACGTTGCCGAGCGAGAAAAGCTACCGGAAAGGAGCTCTCTGTAATCTCGTAGCCTTATAATCTTTGTGCTGAAAGAAGGTAATTCATAAGTACATAATTTGCACTTCATCGGATTGAGAAAAGATTAAGAGAAAAGAGAGGAAAGTGAAATGATCACAGAGTGGGATTAAACTGATTGGTCATGATAAATTGGCCGAAATGATTACAAAACTTTTTAAAAGCCTTGAAATTATTTTTAGAAGCCACCAGATCTGTAGATTCGCCAGGACTTATAACAGGGCCACGGATTATAGCGAGACGGTAAAAAGTAAAATCGATATTTATGAACAAAAATGTGTATCAACAATGTTTTGAGTATGTCCAAATGTTTGTTGACAGGTTGGATTTCCTCCCCAGAAAGGTTTTTTGGTCTAAATTTGTAGCAAATGAGATGAAAAATATTTTTTTAAAATCGAATATCGAAGTCTAGGCATGGCTTATGACCTGTCATTGGCTGGTTTAAGTGGCCATTTTGCACACTGTGTAACATTCATCATTCTGCCCGTTTACACATCTTAATTTCATCTACTCTTCCATCTAACAATTTTACCGGCGTTGATATTACGAAAAAAACGGCGGAGGCGCTGTCAAGCAATACGGAAAACGATTTTTTTTTTCAATCATGCAATTTTATTAATCAATCATGCAATTTTATACTGTTTCGGATGTGTGTGTATTTTGATTCAAATGTCAAACCATCGTATCCTTCGAAATCCGTTGCCCCTTATTTTGAATTTTCAGTCACTGACGTCACTTCCTTCCCGGCGGAAGTCAAGAAAAAACAGTACTTCTTGTGACATCGCAACGAACAACACACGGCAAAGCGCATCTTTAAAATCTATCTGAGATAACTTGTCCAGATCAATTCAAGTAACGTGACGTGCTAATAAAACGATGTAGTGCTATCCTGGAACAGGAACGAGGGCCAAAGGAAGGAAAACGTAAGTCCTTATCCCTTTTATTCAATTCCTAAATTGAGACATTACACACGAATACCAAACGAACATACACCATTTTTTTACGAAGGAATAACGAACGTAATTTGGTGCATCTCGCGGATAAATAATATATTCGAACATATTGCCTTTTCGCGAGACGTTGTCGAAGAAAATAATTCTGTATTCTGGTTGAATACCACTGTTTTATAGCAACCATTCACGGACAGTGTATACTCATAATGTTGTATTAAATAGACTCCGGGAACTCGGCAATGATTGTTCCCACGTATCGGATATATTGAGTGTAGGATATTGTTATTGTAAATCAAACCGATTTAACTTTTTCAAAGATGATGAATGGTAATTAAGCCCTTAGTATTATTGTTATATGAAACACTGCTTTACGGTTTTCTTGTCATATTTATCCTTTAAAATATTTTATTATTTTATTTGATTTTTACATTTACTTTAAATTGTTTTAAACTTCTACTGAATGTGTTATATAATTTTTAGTTTAATTTTTATTTCCAAATCTTGAGTATACAATAATGTGTGTTTTAAAAAAAAAATTCAACCAAATATGTTCATATTATAAGTTTTGCAAAAGGCAATTTAGCCGTTTCATTACAACATTATTCATTTGTATTTTGAAATGTATAATAATCATCATAAAAATACCGAGTATTCAGTATTTTTATTTGCAAATGTTAACAATTATTCTTTTCTCACTTGAGTTTCTCATTTAATTTTTTTTTTTTCACATTTAATGTTTACATCTTTTGCATAATTTATGAAGACTTGATTGGTCTTTTCATGTTAGTAAATCGTTGTTTTTAATACTTATTATGTATGACTATATGTTTTCTGAATAAAACAAAAAAAAAATAATCGTGTAAATTCATCAAAACAATAATTTGCGTAAATCTTCGTGTGCCTTTCGTTAAATTTATTATTATTTATTTCGTATCAAAAATTAAACTACCTACTTTTCGGTCGTTAATAATATCGGCCGGCCAAACGTCGAGCCTAGGTGAGCATTTCGAATACTGTTTGAATCGATACGTTCTGTTATTCGAGACTTTATCGAATAACAAAATACTCCGTTATCGCGTATTCTTGAAATCATTTTTTAATTGTAAGATTTAAATTTATCAACTTAAGTGTAGCGTAAATGTATGAAAAGGCGGAAGGAACCATTTCGATCTGGAAACAATGCGATTAGCGATCGAGAAAACATTCCACGGTTTTTTGTCTTGGTGCGAGCATTTAGATTCTAAAGTAGATATTATTAACGAGATACAAATTAAAATTTTGTGCGAGATAATATTGGAGGACGAAGAGGCCACAAAAAAACAACGTTATACAGCTTGCCGCATCTGAGGACAGAAGTCTCCTTGGCCGTGCCCACATACACGGAAAATTTGCTCGTTCGAGAAAAGCTGCCCGAAGGAGCTCTCTGAAATCTGGTAGCCTTAGCATATTTGTGCTAAAAGAAAGTAATCCAGAAGTACATAATATGATTGAGAAGAGAGAGAAGTGAATTCTTTACTGACTGGGATTATTGATTGGACCTGATCAATTCGCCGAAATGATCACAAAACTTTTTAAAAGCCTTTAAATTCTTTTTGGAAGCCACCAGATCTGTATATCCGACAGGACCTATAACAGGGCCACGGATAGTAGCGAGAAGCTCCATTCGGTAATCATGGAGAAGGGGAAAGGGACGAGACCTCAGGATGTGTTCAGAAGATTGGTTAGAATATCCGCAGCAGCACGAAGGGGAGTCAACAATATTAAAAACAAATATTATTTTTTGATTAAATTAACCATGACCTGATAAAAACTGCGTAGTCCAGTGATCGGAGGTAACCTAAGAATATTCTAGGCACTGACGGATTGAAGGAAAAAAAGAAAGGGAACCATGTTATACAGGAGCAAATGGGCGATATTGTATGCGAGATTTTAAATACCGAACGACAACTTTTACCACCACTGGTGTCAACAAAAGTAGTTAAGTCCGAAACACATGTCACGAACCATCACGCAAAATGGCCATGCAGGTGAAATAAGAGTTTCCTGCGTTTTAGTTCACAATATGAACGACTTATCAAACGTTGAAATATTCCAATATTTAATATCATTTTTATCAGGAGAGCCCATAAACTATCAATTATTCGAGCATTTCCAATCACGGCAAATAATGAGAATCTTCAGCCCTACGGGAAATTAGATAAAAACTATTTTATCTAACGCGCGGTAAAAAATAGATAGTTAAATTATACTGCAAAGTATAAAAAAATGTATGAAAAAAATATTTAAAAATATTTAAATAAAAATGAACTACTTTGAACGACGTCATTAGTTCGTATAAATCAACAAATGATTAGAGAGTTTTGGAATATTTCCGGTTTATTAACCTTCAACGGACCAATCGGTAAAGCTGACCGAGAAGAAGCCGAAAAAAACTTGAGACGTTACACGCGGATTAATTTCAGAAATACAAAACTCCTTAAAAATCATAATGCTGAAAATACGTATAAATACATATATATATATATACATATAATGCAGTTTTTTTGGCAAGCAGCAAGGAGGATTTGCAACAAATAGTCTCTAGAATGTATGATGGTATGCCTGGAGAGCGAATTAATGATGAACGAAAGTACATAAGTCCAAAGGAGTCTTTAAAAGGGGATGTGAGGTTACTGACTTCATAATAAATGTAAACAACAAATGTCTTGAACAAGTAGACGAATTTGTGCATCTGGAAAGCATGTTTTCAAGAGATGGAAGAGTAGAAAAAGATGTTGAAAAATGCGGGCAAAAAAAAAGAACGGCGCACTAAGCACAGTATTTACTAATAAAAGTATGTCAATCGAAGCTAAACTGGCAGTGCACTACGGAGTTTTAGCCCCAACACTTATGTATGGAAGTGAAACATGGAACTGGTAGAGGAAGGATGAAAGCCGAGTGAACGCGGTTAAAATACGATCTCTTAGACGTAGGAAATTAATGTATGACAGGGTTACGAATGATGAAATCATGCGAGAG
>NW_028279925.1:0-42140 GCF_059751315.1 Micrasema longulum
TAGATTTTGTTCTAGATACCTAGTTAAATTTAGACATTTGATCGTAACAAATAAACACATTCAACAGTTTTAAATAATGTAGATAAGAAGCACTATTATAACATTATACAGATTTTGTTCTAGATACCTAGTTAAATTTAGACATTTGATCGTAACAAATAAACACATTCAACAGTTTTAAATAATGTAGATAAGAAGCACTATTATAACATTATACAGATTTTGTTCTAGATACCTAGTTAAATTTAGACATTTGATCGTAACAAATAAACACATTCAACAGTTTTAAATAATGTAGATAAGAAGCACTATTATAACATTATACAGATTTTGTTCTAGATACCTAGTTAAATTTAGACATTTGATCGTAACAAATAAACACATTCAACAGTTTTAAATAATGTAGATAAGAAGCACTATTATAACATTATACAGATTTTGTTCTAGATACCTAGTTAAATTTAGACATTTGATCGTAACAAATAAACACATTCAACAGTTTTAAATAATGTAGATAAGAAGCACTATTATAACATTATACAGATTTTGTTCTAGATACCTAGTTAAATTTAGACATTTGATCGTAACAAATAAACACATTCAACAGTTTTAAATAATGTAGATAAGAAGCACTATTATAACATTATACAGATTTTGTTCTAGATACCTAGTTAAATTTAGACATTTGATCGTAACAAATAAACACATTCAACAGTTTTAAATAATGTAGATAAGAAGCACTATTATAACATTATACAGATTTTGTTCTAGATACCTAGTTAAATTTAGACATTTGATCGTAACAAATAAACACATTCAACAGTTTTAAATAATGTAGATAAGAAGCACTATTATAACATTATACAGATTTTGTTCTAGATACCTAGTTAAATTTAGACATTTGATCGTAACAAATAAACACATTCAACAGTTTTAAATAATGTAGATAAGAAGCACTATTATAACATTATACAGATTTTGTTCTAGATACCTAGTTAAATTTAGACATTTGATCGTAACAAATAAACACATTCAACAGTTTTAAATAATGTAGATAAGAAGCACTATTATAACATTATACAGATTTTGTTCTAGATACCTAGTTAAATTTAGACATTTGATCGTAACAAATAAACACATTCAACAGTTTTAAATAATGTAGATAAGAAGCACTATTATAACATTATACAGATTTTGTTCTAGATACCTAGTTAAATTTAGACATTTGATCGTAACAAATAAACACATTCAACAGTTTTAAATAATGTAGATAAGAAGCACTATTATAACATTATACAGATTTTGTTCTAGATACCTAGTTAAATTTAGACATTTGATCGTAACAAATAAACACATTCAACAGTTTTAAATAATGTAGATAAGAAGCACTATTATAACATTATACAGATTTTGTTCTAGATACCTAGTTAAATTTAGACATTTGATCGTAACAAATAAACACATTCAACAGTTTTAAATAATGTAGATAAGAAGCACTATTATAACATTATACAGATTTTGTTCTAGATACCTAGTTAAATTTAGACATTTGATCGTAACAAATAAACACATTCAACAGTTTTAAATAATGTAGATAAGAAGCACTATTATAACATTATACAGATTTTGTTCTAGATACCTAGTTAAATTTAGACATTTGATCGTAACAAATAAACACATTCAACAGTTTTAAATAATGTAGATAAGAAGCACTATTATAACATTATACAGATTTTGTTCTAGATACCTAGTTAAATTTAGACATTTGATCGTAACAAATAAACACATTCAACAGTTTTAAATAATGTAGATAAGAAGCACTATTATAACATTATACAGATTTTGTTCTAGATACCTAGTTAAATTTAGACATTTGATCGTAACAAATAAACACATTCAACAGTTTTAAATAATGTAGATAAGAAGCACTATTATAACATTATACAGATTTTGTTCTAGATACCTAGTTAAATTTAGACATTTGATCGTAACAAATAAACACATTCAACAGTTTTAAATAATGTAGATAAGAAGCACTATTATAACATTATACAGATTTTGTTCTAGATACCTAGTTAAATTTAGACATTTGATCGTAACAAATAAACACATTCAACAGTTTTAAATAATGTAGATAAGAAGCACTATTATAACATTATACAGATTTTGTTCTAGATACCTAGTTAAATTTAGACATTTGATCGTAACAAATAAACACATTCAACAGTTTTAAATAATGTAGATAAGAAGCACTATTATAACATTATACAGATTTTGTTCTAGATACCTAGTTAAATTTAGACATTTGATCGTAACAAATAAACACATTCAACAGTTTTAAATAATGTAGATAAGAAGCACTATTATAACATTATACAGATTTTGTTCTAGATACCTAGTTAAATTTAGACATTTGATCGTAACAAATAAACACATTCAACAGTTTTAAATAATGTAGATAAGAAGCACTATTATAACATTATACAGATTTTGTTCTAGATACCTAGTTAAATTTAGACATTTGATCGTAACAAATAAACACATTCAACAGTTTTAAATAATGTAGATAAGAAGCACTATTATAACATTATACAGATTTTGTTCTAGATACCTAGTTAAATTTAGACATTTGATCGTAACAAATAAACACATTCAACAGTTTTAAATAATGTAGATAAGAAGCACTATTATAACATTATACAGATTTTGTTCTAGATACCTAGTTAAATTTAGACATTTGATCGTAACAAATAAACACATTCAACAGTTTTAAATAATGTAGATAAGAAGCACTATTATAACATTATACAGATTTTGTTCTAGATACCTAGTTAAATTTAGACATTTGATCGTAACAAATAAACACATTCAACAGTTTTAAATAATGTAGATAAGAAGCACTATTATAACATTATACAGATTTTGTTCTAGATACCTAGTTAAATTTAGACATTTGATCGTAACAAATAAACACATTCAACAGTTTTAAATAATGTAGATAAGAAGCACTATTATAACATTATACAGATTTTGTTCTAGATACCTAGTTAAATTTAGACATTTGATCGTAACAAATAAACACATTCAACAGTTTTAAATAATGTAGATAAGAAGCACTATTATAACATTATACAGATTTTGTTCTAGATACCTAGTTAAATTTAGACATTTGATCGTAACAAATAAACACATTCAACAGTTTTAAATAATGTAGATAAGAAGCACTATTATAACATTATACAGATTTTGTTCTAGATACCTAGTTAAATTTAGACATTTGATCGTAACAAATAAACACATTCAACAGTTTTAAATAATGTAGATAAGAAGCACTATTATAACATTATACAGATTTTGTTCTAGATACCTAGTTAAATTTAGACATTTGATCGTAACAAATAAACACATTCAACAGTTTTAAATAATGTAGATAAGAAGCACTATTATAACATTATACAGATTTTGTTCTAGATACCTAGTTAAATTTAGACATTTGATCGTAACAAATAAACACATTCAACAGTTTTAAATAATGTAGATAAGAAGCACTATTATAACATTATACAGATTTTGTTCTAGATACCTAGTTAAATTTAGACATTTGATCGTAACAAATAAACACATTCAACAGTTTTAAATAATGTAGATAAGAAGCACTATTATAACATTATACAGATTTTGTTCTAGATACCTAGTTAAATTTAGACATTTGATCGTAACAAATAAACACATTCAACAGTTTTAAATAATGTAGATAAGAAGCACTATTATAACATTATACAGATTTTGTTCTAGATACCTAGTTAAATTTAGACATTTGATCGTAACAAATAAACACATTCAACAGTTTTAAATAATGTAGATAAGAAGCACTATTATAACATTATACAGATTTTGTTCTAGATACCTAGTTAAATTTAGACATTTGATCGTAACAAATAAACACATTCAACAGTTTTAAATAATGTAGATAAGAAGCACTATTATAACATTATACAGATTTTGTTCTAGATACCTAGTTAAATTTAGACATTTGATCGTAACAAATAAACACATTCAACAGTTTTAAATAATGTAGATAAGAAGCACTATTATAACATTATACAGATTTTGTTCTAGATACCTAGTTAAATTTAGACATTTGATCGTAACAAATAAACACATTCAACAGTTTTAAATAATGTAGATAAGAAGCACTATTATAACATTATACAGATTTTGTTCTAGATACCTAGTTAAATTTAGACATTTGATCGTAACAAATAAACACATTCAACAGTTTTAAATAATGTAGATAAGAAGCACTATTATAACATTATACAGATTTTGTTCTAGATACCTAGTTAAATTTAGACATTTGATCGTAACAAATAAACACATTCAACAGTTTTAAATAATGTAGATAAGAAGCACTATTATAACATTATACAGATTTTGTTCTAGATACCTAGTTAAATTTAGACATTTGATCGTAACAAATAAACACATTCAACAGTTTTAAATAATGTAGATAAGAAGCACTATTATAACATTATACAGATTTTGTTCTAGATACCTAGTTAAATTTAGACATTTGATCGTAACAAATAAACACATTCAACAGTTTTAAATAATGTAGATAAGAAGCACTATTATAACATTATACAGATTTTGTTCTAGATACCTAGTTAAATTTAGACATTTGATCGTAACAAATAAACACATTCAACAGTTTTAAATAATGTAGATAAGAAGCACTATTATAACATTATACAGATTTTGTTCTAGATACCTAGTTAAATTTAGACATTTGATCGTAACAAATAAACACATTCAACAGTTTTAAATAATGTAGATAAGAAGCACTATTATAACATTATACAGATTTTGTTCTAGATACCTAGTTAAATTTAGACATTTGATCGTAACAAATAAACACATTCAACAGTTTTAAATAATGTAGATAAGAAGCACTATTATAACATTATACAGATTTTGTTCTAGATACCTAGTTAAATTTAGACATTTGATCGTAACAAATAAACACATTCAACAGTTTTAAATAATGTAGATAAGAAGCACTATTATAACATTATACAGATTTTGTTCTAGATACCTAGTTAAATTTAGACATTTGATCGTAACAAATAAACACATTCAACAGTTTTAAATAATGTAGATAAGAAGCACTATTATAACATTATACAGATTTTGTTCTAGATACCTAGTTAAATTTAGACATTTGATCGTAACAAATAAACACATTCAACAGTTTTAAATAATGTAGATAAGAAGCACTATTATAACATTATACAGATTTTGTTCTAGATACCTAGTTAAATTTAGACATTTGATCGTAACAAATAAACACATTCAACAGTTTTAAATAATGTAGATAAGAAGCACTATTATAACATTATACAGATTTTGTTCTAGATACCTAGTTAAATTTAGACATTTGATCGTAACAAATAAACACATTCAACAGTTTTAAATAATGTAGATAAGAAGCACTATTATAACATTATACAGATTTTGTTCTAGATACCTAGTTAAATTTAGACATTTGATCGTAACAAATAAACACATTCAACAGTTTTAAATAATGTAGATAAGAAGCACTATTATAACATTATACAGATTTTGTTCTAGATACCTAGTTAAATTTAGACATTTGATCGTAACAAATAAACACATTCAACAGTTTTAAATAATGTAGATAAGAAGCACTATTATAACATTATACAGATTTTGTTCTAGATACCTAGTTAAATTTAGACATTTGATCGTAACAAATAAACACATTCAACAGTTTTAAATAATGTAGATAAGAAGCACTATTATAACATTATACAGATTTTGTTCTAGATACCTAGTTAAATTTAGACATTTGATCGTAACAAATAAACACATTCAACAGTTTTAAATAATGTAGATAAGAAGCACTATTATAACATTATACAGATTTTGTTCTAGATACCTAGTTAAATTTAGACATTTGATCGTAACAAATAAACACATTCAACAGTTTTAAATAATGTAGATAAGAAGCACTATTATAACATTATACAGATTTTGTTCTAGATACCTAGTTAAATTTAGACATTTGATCGTAACAAATAAACACATTCAACAGTTTTAAATAATGTAGATAAGAAGCACTATTATAACATTATACAGATTTTGTTCTAGATACCTAGTTAAATTTAGACATTTGATCGTAACAAATAAACACATTCAACAGTTTTAAATAATGTAGATAAGAAGCACTATTATAACATTATACAGATTTTGTTCTAGATACCTAGTTAAATTTAGACATTTGATCGTAACAAATAAACACATTCAACAGTTTTAAATAATGTAGATAAGAAGCACTATTATAACATTATACAGATTTTGTTCTAGATACCTAGTTAAATTTAGACATTTGATCGTAACAAATAAACACATTCAACAGTTTTAAATAATGTAGATAAGAAGCACTATTATAACATTATACAGATTTTGTTCTAGATACCTAGTTAAATTTAGACATTTGATCGTAACAAATAAACACATTCAACAGTTTTAAATAATGTAGATAAGAAGCACTATTATAACATTATACAGATTTTGTTCTAGATACCTAGTTAAATTTAGACATTTGATCGTAACAAATAAACACATTCAACAGTTTTAAATAATGTAGATAAGAAGCACTATTATAACATTATACAGATTTTGTTCTAGATACCTAGTTAAATTTAGACATTTGATCGTAACAAATAAACACATTCAACAGTTTTAAATAATGTAGATAAGAAGCACTATTATAACATTATACAGATTTTGTTCTAGATACCTAGTTAAATTTAGACATTTGATCGTAACAAATAAACACATTCAACAGTTTTAAATAATGTAGATAAGAAGCACTATTATAACATTATACAGATTTTGTTCTAGATACCTAGTTAAATTTAGACATTTGATCGTAACAAATAAACACATTCAACAGTTTTAAATAATGTAGATAAGAAGCACTATTATAACATTATACAGATTTTGTTCTAGATACCTAGTTAAATTTAGACATTTGATCGTAACAAATAAACACATTCAACAGTTTTAAATAATGTAGATAAGAAGCACTATTATAACATTATACAGATTTTGTTCTAGATACCTAGTTAAATTTAGACATTTGATCGTAACAAATAAACACATTCAACAGTTTTAAATAATGTAGATAAGAAGCACTATTATAACATTATACAGATTTTGTTCTAGATACCTAGTTAAATTTAGACATTTGATCGTAACAAATAAACACATTCAACAGTTTTAAATAATGTAGATAAGAAGCACTATTATAACATTATACAGATTTTGTTCTAGATACCTAGTTAAATTTAGACATTTGATCGTAACAAATAAACACATTCAACAGTTTTAAATAATGTAGATAAGAAGCACTATTATAACATTATACAGATTTTGTTCTAGATACCTAGTTAAATTTAGACATTTGATCGTAACAAATAAACACATTCAACAGTTTTAAATAATGTAGATAAGAAGCACTATTATAACATTATACAGATTTTGTTCTAGATACCTAGTTAAATTTAGACATTTGATCGTAACAAATAAACACATTCAACAGTTTTAAATAATGTAGATAAGAAGCACTATTATAACATTATACAGATTTTGTTCTAGATACCTAGTTAAATTTAGACATTTGATCGTAACAAATAAACACATTCAACAGTTTTAAATAATGTAGATAAGAAGCACTATTATAACATTATACAGATTTTGTTCTAGATACCTAGTTAAATTTAGACATTTGATCGTAACAAATAAACACATTCAACAGTTTTAAATAATGTAGATAAGAAGCACTATTATAACATTATACAGATTTTGTTCTAGATACCTAGTTAAATTTAGACATTTGATCGTAACAAATAAACACATTCAACAGTTTTAAATAATGTAGATAAGAAGCACTATTATAACATTATACAGATTTTGTTCTAGATACCTAGTTAAATTTAGACATTTGATCGTAACAAATAAACACATTCAACAGTTTTAAATAATGTAGATAAGAAGCACTATTATAACATTATACAGATTTTGTTCTAGATACCTAGTTAAATTTAGACATTTGATCGTAACAAATAAACACATTCAACAGTTTTAAATAATGTAGATAAGAAGCACTATTATAACATTATACAGATTTTGTTCTAGATACCTAGTTAAATTTAGACATTTGATCGTAACAAATAAACACATTCAACAGTTTTAAATAATGTAGATAAGAAGCACTATTATAACATTATACAGATTTTGTTCTAGATACCTAGTTAAATTTAGACATTTGATCGTAACAAATAAACACATTCAACAGTTTTAAATAATGTAGATAAGAAGCACTATTATAACATTATACAGATTTTGTTCTAGATACCTAGTTAAATTTAGACATTTGATCGTAACAAATAAACACATTCAACAGTTTTAAATAATGTAGATAAGAAGCACTATTATAACATTATACAGATTTTGTTCTAGATACCTAGTTAAATTTAGACATTTGATCGTAACAAATAAACACATTCAACAGTTTTAAATAATGTAGATAAGAAGCACTATTATAACATTATACAGATTTTGTTCTAGATACCTAGTTAAATTTAGACATTTGATCGTAACAAATAAACACATTCAACAGTTTTAAATAATGTAGATAAGAAGCACTATTATAACATTATACAGATTTTGTTCTAGATACCTAGTTAAATTTAGACATTTGATCGTAACAAATAAACACATTCAACAGTTTTAAATAATGTAGATAAGAAGCACTATTATAACATTATACAGATTTTGTTCTAGATACCTAGTTAAATTTAGACATTTGATCGTAACAAATAAACACATTCAACAGTTTTAAATAATGTAGATAAGAAGCACTATTATAACATTATACAGATTTTGTTCTAGATACCTAGTTAAATTTAGACATTTGATCGTAACAAATAAACACATTCAACAGTTTTAAATAATGTAGATAAGAAGCACTATTATAACATTATACAGATTTTGTTCTAGATACCTAGTTAAATTTAGACATTTGATCGTAACAAATAAACACATTCAACAGTTTTAAATAATGTAGATAAGAAGCACTATTATAACATTATACAGATTTTGTTCTAGATACCTAGTTAAATTTAGACATTTGATCGTAACAAATAAACACATTCAACAGTTTTAACATGATTGCAGTTATAAAATCACGAGTTTGAATTGTTTCAATATATTTTGGTTAGAATAAAGCGTACAATATAAAAATGTTTTTAAAACAATGCTATAAATAAATAGTCCCTTTTTTTCACCTTTTGCTTGTAGCAAATCTGCACATTCATCATCATCATCATCAGCCGTCTCTTGTCCAATGTTGAACATAGGCCTCCCCCTTTAGTCTCCATATTTCCCTATCCTGAGCCAACCGCATCCAACCACTTCCTGCAACTCGTCTTATGTCATCAGACCACCTTGTCTGAGGCCTGCCGACACTTCTTCTACCCGTTCTGGGTCGCCATTCCAGGACTTTTTTGGTCCATCTAGAGTCTGTGATTCTGGCTATATGACCAGCCCAGCTCCATTTCTGGTTGGCAGCCCTATGGACCACATCGGCGATCTTTGTTCTCGCTCTAATCCATGTATTGGTTTTTCTGTCTCTCAACGAAATACCCAGCATTCTCCTTTCCATGGCTCTCTGTGTCACTGATAATTTGTGTAAATTTTTTTTCATGAACACAAAAGTTTCACAGCCATATGTCAGTACAGGGAGAACACAAGCATCAAAAAGTTTCTTCTTTAAGTAATGTGAATACTTCGGAGATTTCAGGATATATGAGAGCTTGAAGCTGAGAAGCTCTCAATCTGCACATTAACAACTTATAAATATAGACTCTATGTTTTTTTTAACAATTACACGCATACTTTCAAATTTTAAGCGAAGTTGGAGAGGGGAACTATATTCCACACCCTGTCTGTTAGACGGCTGGATGCGTTTCGTGACAGAACTTTTACTTGGTAATGCACCAAAACCTCTTTTTATACGTAGATACGTTCCACGGAAAACCGTGTAAAAGGGTATTACTAAGCAAAGAAAAATGCTGCATAGGTTTTCTTGCAAAAAAAAAACTATTTGGATTTTTTTTTATAATGGTAGAATCAGACATATCCAGTTATAGCTTACCTTATGCCACACATCTTCAGAATGTAGGTGCTTCCAAGAGACAGAGCCTTCTCATCTACCAATTCATTAGAACTAAATCCAGATAGATCCACATTTTTATTCTTCATTTTTAAAGGCGACTCCATTATATTCTCTACAAAAAACATACTAAAATGAGCATATTTATATTAATCAAATATTTTTTTCAGTTCATGTTCAGAAATATTACATATATGCATATAAACCACAGAGAGGTAAGGTGTTTTTGTGCAATTGCAAAACAACACACTGATGTTGCAAAAATGCAAATGTTTTTATTTTTAAATGTCATTTTGAGGTAATATTAGCCAGAAACCCAAAATACAATATTTACAAAAGAGGGAAATAATATCGTAGAAAACGTTAATGTACTCATTAGGGTATTATCAAATAAAATAACAGGAAAAACCCTATAATACCGAATATGTTGGGAGCAGAATTTGAATTTATGCACAACACAACTATTAAACTTTATCAATTAAAAAGGTTACACATAGTATATGTAAGTAGAACATATATAAATCTTAACCAAACATACCTTTATTCATTACTAGTAGTTAATTTGGTTTAAATCACAGCTTACAACTTTACAAAAGATCTTTTTGAAAACACATGGAGCACGCGTGGAGTTTTCATTATTTTGACACCTGACGTTTGAGATACGCAGATTAAGTCATAAAGTATTAAATGAAATCATAGACAACAAGGTTTTCAAATTAAAAAAAAGATATATTTAAGAAGAGAGCGTTCAGATGGTTGGGGCACCGTACAAGAGTTGCTTTTTTTTTTTACTAATGTAGCCATCTATAAGAAGGCCATGGCAGATAACAAAGGGAAACGTTATAAATGAGATTTATGGACAATTCAAGTGCGAAATCGAATCATTTTTAGGTTACTATTTGTATTCATAAAATGAAATTGCTATTTTTGCGACCAAAAGTTTATTAATGTGACCAAAATCAAAAACAACCTTTCTAATCTAAAAATTGGGAAGAAAGTTCTGAATAAAAATTAAAACTTAGGCCACCATCAATATCTATGACAAACTAAAAATCCAACGAAATAAAACGAAACGAATTTTATTTAAACTCCGATGTTAACATAAACTTTAGTTCTTGAGAATACTTTAATCATTTCTTCTAGTTTTGTAATTTCTTGGTCAAGTTGGGTTTTACGAGTTTTCATTCGCAATGTATCAGTACGTATTGGAATTTTATTCAACTCATTTACCAAATCTGCAACCTCTGAAACAAAAGGCAATTATTTTTTAGCTTTTTTCAATTATTTTTTAGCTTTTTTCAATTATTTATTTACTGTTTTCGAATTAACTCATCCATTTTCAGTAGACATAAGATACTTAAATTTATATTTGAAGCACTAACTTTGTAGTTATTCATAAGATAAATAAAAACAACTTTGCTTTTAATCCCTATTTTTCGACCAACCGATTTCAAAGCAAAATAAGCTTCTTTATCAAGGTATCCTTAAGTTATGAATTATATCATATTTTATTTTACCAATGTTTACTAAATTTTGTTCGGGGTATGGAGCTAATACCTACCTACCACCAAACATTGCACCTGGGGTGGAATTCCAAACGCTCTCACGGCCGTATTCTGGCATATACCAATTATATTATAATGATACAATTCAATCTAAATTAAACTTTAATATTAGCGTAAAAGAACACTTAAGGTGCCTAAAAAAAAAAAAAAAAAACTGAATTCGCAATCCATCTGATAGATAATAATACTAATTTCAATAAAGACACTGGATTAAAAGTTTTTCATTTTGAAAGTAAAATAATTTTAGAAATTAAAAAAGTGTTTTAAAATAAGAAAATAATATAAATAACCAAATAAACAGTATATCATTTAGTCCACTCCTGTCTAGTTTTAAAGATCATATCCATCTCACATTACGCTTCCCATTCTTACAAGACAAAAAAAGATTTGTTTGCTCCATACGCAGCATAATAATATTTAGTAAACGTCGATAAAATAAAATAGGATACAATAAATTATTTAAGTATGCCTATATAATGAAGCTTGTATAGCTCTGAAACCAGTCGGTAGAAAAAAATAAGTGGTTTTTCTATATATAAAAAAATAAAAAATATATATCATGCAAGTTAGCTCAATCAAAAAAAATAACAGTGTTATATAGACATACTTTCCCTGAGTATTCTAAGCGTTTCAATTCTTTCGCTTTCGGGTAATGCAATATGACCAGCGGGACAATGAGGGTCTACAATGCTATATTCGACACTCTGTTCATGTTTTTGCTCAGTTTGTTCATGTTTTGGCTCAGTCTTCTGCTTTTGAATGTCCTTGATGTATTTCGGAACTATTCCTCTTTGGTATTCTGAAAATGCATTTGAATTATTTTGAATGTCAGCGTCGTAGTTTAATTGTCAGCGCATTTCCTACCATGCAAGAGGACTCGGGTTCGATTCCTGACATAGTCGACATGAAATATTTATTAAGGTGTTTTACACAACAATATTTCATAGTCTCTGGACTGGAACCTGAAGCGTAAGACTGGTCATCTTACCTTTATGTGATAAAAATTGTCAAATTACCCCGCGATTAGTTTACCCTATGCACCATTAGGTGTGAAAAGGGAATGATAATGATGTTAAAATCTGAAACGTGTGTTGTTTGAACGAAATAAATGACCTTTGGGTAAAAATAGTTCTATAGCTCAGAAAAAAATCAGCAACACTCCATCAGACTCCAAGAGGCATTATCGCTTTTATACTATGTAATAAACATTCAACTATGAACTATAAACAATGTTTAAAAATGTTACAAATGTAGCTTAATCCACAACTTCATCATGGAAGTGTAAGGCTATGTGTAACTATGTTTTTTTTTGTGTGTTAAAATGGCACAATGTCACTTTACTTACTTGGCGGGGCTAAAAGAGGGTTATTTTGGACCCGAGCTTCGCGAGAGTTCATGGAAGATAAACTAACAGCACTGCGATGCGTTTCTGAATCCTTTTCAGTGCATTGGTCGTTTGATAAATATCTGCTTTTAACAATTGTCGACGAATTGCCAGGTTCATATTTTTTCAAGATGCCAGTTATATCTTTATGTTTATCATTTTTATCACTTTCAGACTTTTCTGTTGACTCAAGTAATTTATCCGCTAGCTTCTTTGAAGGATAAATCACTCTTAGTTTTGTACCATCAGCAAAAAAATGCGTTGCATCTGGATCAATGTATTGACAGCCCACGTCTTTCTGATGAGCAACATTATCAGTCGATTGTTTGAAATACTCATCTATATGTACAGGAGGTGGTTTCATTTCACGAACCATTTTTCTCCGTAGAAATTCGCTCATATCTGCCTTTCGAATTAACGCTGCGTCTGAAACTTTTACCTTTACACTAGATGATTGTGATTTCTGAGATTTGTTTGTTGATTCATGAGCTGCTGATATATTGACATGATCTTTTTTGCAAGCAACTTTTTCATACTTGACTGTAACTGGTCGAACGTTGTTTGAAATTCGTGAATTTTGCAAATTTTTAACCTGCTTGACATTTTCTTTGACGAAGTTTTTTTTTGGTTCTTTTTCTACGAAATAAATTAAACATTTAATATAAACCAAAAGTAACTTTAATATGAGCCATTATAATATATTACATTACAATATAGGCTCTACAAATATAACCAAAATACGAAATGTACTCACGAGGATTTGGAAATATTCCCCGCAAAGAAAACATGTCTAATTTTGTTTACTATAACACCTTAGAAAGTTCATTGTAAAGTGTGAAATGATTTTAAAATTACAATATATAATTATTATGAAATATATCTATTACGAAAACTATCAAAAATACGAGTTTATAAAAAACAATTGCCATTTTTTCCACTCTAACTGACATCATGTTCTGATTATAATTTTAAAATTTATAAATGTAAACATCATAAGCAAGAACTAAGTTTTGCATGTGATAATTATATTTAATGGGACTATTGGCAGACAAATTATAACAATAATAAAAACGACTGTTTAATAAATACTATCCGAAATTTTTATCCGACTAAGAATTTTATTTAGTTTTAATTATAATCTCAGAAATAAAGAAGGAATACATAAAACTGAAAAATCGGCACAAATAGTTGTTGGATTATGAAAATCATTAATCGTTTTATTGGGTACATAGATAGTATTTGCAACTGAACATTAAACACAATACAGTCCAGGTAAACTGTTACAGTTTAAATATTATAAAATCATAATCTTTTCGGTTTGTTGCTTGGATTTTTTTCACCTTTGAGCAAATCCAATGGCGATATTGCATAAATTAAATACGCGCCAAAAGTATGACGTACTTCGCTAAAAATTATTACTGTGGAATTCTATTGCCTATTGGTTATGTTGTAGCGTTGTAGATATTCAAAAGTTTGTGTACAAATCTAGTCTTTCGTTTGGCGGCTGTGACCTTGCGACCTAAAATTTGTACCGTTAAATTGACAGATCTGTCACATATTTTAAAACCATGTCAAATAAAAGTTTTGTAAAAACATTGTATGTGTTTCTTTAGCGTTTTCCATAACAGTAAAAATATACTAAAATGTCGTATTGAGCGGTTTATTTTTTTAAGTCTTTAAATTTTATCTAATCTCATTAAATTTTCGAATTTTATTTTTGAATAAAAAAGGCGCCAAATTAAAAGTGCAAATATGTTCTAATTCCTTCTACCTACAGCGAAAAATAATATAATTAATAATTACTGCAGTATTGATTTTAAAATGTGTAATTTGTGTGACCCATAAAGCCGTATCGATAATCAATTTACAAGCATTCGATGTTTATTATTATTTATGATAATAGTTTATTAGTTATTAGTTAGCGTTGCGCGTACTTACTCAGTATTAGGGCATTTATAAAATGTTCAATTGAGTACTTTAATTTATCGCATTATGGAAGTGAAGAGGTCAGGACAACATCGTTTAATGTCAACTCGCCATTGATCATTGGTGTTTCATCTCATTTCATTATAGGTTGATAGTTTTGCGGACGCAGATTGAAATAACAAGGATACAGTTTTCTAATTCGGTCTTTGCCACCGTAAAATCTCGAGTCCACTAATTTTAAATTTGAATACGGAATTTCCGTCATTTTATTTGTGTTGTTACTCTCAGTTTTGCAATGCTTCGATATTTGTTTGTTATTTTTATTATACATTTAGTGACTGTGTTTGCAATAGATTTGGACAATAACAGTGAAAGGTTTGTTTGTTTGTTATATTTTTCAATTTTTAAGTATATATTTCTAATGAATTAAATTCAGCCTTTGCCTAAAACCATTTGAATATAAATCCAAAATATAAAAAAACCACTGATTGTTCTGACAACAATATTTTGAGTATGTCCGAATGATTGTAGACCGGGTTGGATTTAACTCTCTAGGAAATCATTATAAGCACTGGAGAGGGAAAGAAAAACATTTTAGAGAAGGGAATATGGAGTTCTAGGTATTTACAGGGCTAATGACCTGTCATTGTCTCGTTTAAGTAGCTTTAAAATTAAAAAATCTATTTGGGATTTGTTTAATGTCATTGCAGTCTATCTTTTTTGTGTCATCTGGTAGACATAGTTATTTTGTAAATTCTCCAATCGTCGGGCTACACCGGCTCGGAACGAATTAGGGTTTTGTTTTTCATTGTCAGCTTTTAGAGTAAAAAAAATATAGCAATAAAATCAAAATAACTTACATTATTTGAATGCTGTAAAAATAACTTTGACTTTCTCTATTTCGCTTACTCAAAAAACACCTCATTATCATTATTATTCCCTTTCCGCACCTATTGGTGCATAGGGCACTGCATTGGTACACCAATCTCAGTGTATCTCGATCATTTTTGTTACATGAAGGTAAGATGATCAGTCTTACGCTTCAAGTACCAGTCCAGGGACTATGAAATATTCTAGCGTGAAAACACCCCTATAGTAAATATTTCGTTGGGAATTGAACCTGCGACCTCTTGAATGGTAGGCAAACGCGCTGACCATTACACCACGAGGTAACAGCTACTGTAATTTTATCACATTTTCCCTAAATTTTTCAAACACATTTAATTATGTTTCTGCCAATTTTTGTGCAGTATTTTATCTTTACTTATGTCTATAAAGCAAAACGTTATTAGATCAATACTTAAAAAAAAGTAGTTTATTAGATAAGTACCTACACATTAACTTATTACACCACAACACTCTTGAATTTTAATTTTGTACCTGCCATGTAAAAGCCCTCTGGGCGTATATAAAGATAAAAAATATATATATTATACGCCTAGTAAGCATAATAGCAATGTAAAGAATTTCAAAACCGAATTGTATTTTTATTAACTATTGCTAAATTTGAACCGTGTAAAAATAGGTTCCAGCGTATGTATAATACAAAAAATGATCTCTTGTATCCCTCTTGAAAATACTAAACGAGCCAACGATTTCTATATTCATTTTAATTTAATTTAAATAAAAGGTCCTGCCTAAACACAGCTAGCTAATCATGACCGGGGAAATAAATAAATTCAATGATTTAACACAAAATAAATACATGGCCAAAAGTGACCGACCGAAACAAAGAATTTCAGCTGAAACCGAATTTCGGCTTCTGTTCTAGTTTTGGCCAAAACCGACACTGAAATTTATTCAAATAAGTTAAAAGCCACTTCAAAACACCCAAAATTTGACTTTTTTATTTTGAACCTTACGAACAGTTCTTCGGTGTTGGCCTCGTTGTGTAATTGTCAGCGCGTTTGCCTACCAAGCAAGAGGTCTCAGGTTCGATTCCTGTCATGGTTGAAATGAAATATTTATTTAAAAGGGTGTTTTCACACCAGAATATTTCGTAGTCCCTGGGGTAGTTACCTGAACTGATGATCTTGTCTTCATGCAACAAAAAAATTATCAAGATACGCTGCGATTGGTGTACCAATGCAGTGCCCTATGCACCATTAGGTGTGTTAAGGGAATGATGATGATGATGATGTTCTTCAGTGTGCGCTATAGGAACTTTAACTGAATAACTATAAAGGAATTACAAAAATATAAATATCAAAGATCTTAGAACTCACGAAAAAGAGTCACGAGCCATAAGATGCACCCGAGTACAGCCGAACTTAGTCCAACACATCCCGACTGCAGGTTTGGGCAAATTTTCGTTTCAAACCGAAAGCACGGCCAAATCTTGTTTTATTGGTCGAAACCATAATCGAAAAGTTGGTCGATCACTAAATGATTTAAGATGTACATATAAATGTTTTTTTCAGCAGTAATCCTAATTACCTGGTGCTGACTCCATCAAAGATAGTGTCCGGTGGGGTGAATAAGATTTGTGTGTCGCGTTTTGGCCTCGCTACTCTTAACCGAGCCACCGCTCACATAGAAGTCCTACCTCCTTCGATTCCATCAAACATCTCTACAGATGGTTTCCGATATGCCTACAAGTATATTGCAAGATCCAGGAAAATATTTCCAGAAGGTATTCCAATTGATTATATTATCTTGATTTACAGGGATCAATCTAATACTGATGCAAACTAACATATCGGCAATATTATGGTGTTTCTGATATAGTCAGAGTCTTTGAAGAGCGTATTAAGTTCTCTAGGATAAAATATATTTTTAACCCTTATCTTAACAGAACGAAAAAAATATTATTCACACATTTGATGGTCTGATATTTTAACCATTTTTTTATTATTTTTAAAATAATGTTTTGGGTTTTTATGATCTGCTCGAATATTTCAATTTTGGTGGCCATTTTTAACGAGTTGTAAATAACTCACCACTAGGAAATGGGAAGTTCAAGTTGTAGTAAAGTGCGGTGCAAATCCCGGATCTTTGATCCGTGAGTCCAGGACGCTAGCCACAGGATCACAAGCCGATTTATGTTTTTTTGCGTGTATTTTTGTACACAAAGATAGACATAATCATGCTAGAATGGAGGATATTGATCTTTTTTAAAACAAATGTTTCCGGAATGAATTACAAACGAGTCATCTTCATCGGTCTTTCTCAATGCATATAGAAGATTGCAATTCCATAAGAAACACATTCATTTCTTATCGGCTGTTCTGACTCTACCCGTGGGTCATTAATCTTTCATGCTACCATTTCAAATTGTTCTCAACCTATGGAACACATGATTCGATTCATACCTTATCAATATATCATTTTTATGCCCTTCAAATGATCGAATGCAGAATCTTCCGAGAACTTTTTATCTATAAATTACTGCATTTATTTATTCCATATACCTATTTATTTATTTAATTTAAACGCCCTATCGGGCTTTTAAAATATAAAAAATACACAGATATGGTAATTATAAACTATAAACTACATTTTCTTTTTAAATTTATTTAATTTTACAATATGCCCAAGGGGCATTTACAAAAAATATACAGGTAAGTACAAACATAGTAAGTAATAATTTAAAAGATAAACAACGCTTTTTTGTATACATGTAGAAACAATAAAAAGCATACTGCTATGAAAAATAAAAAGTGAAACTTTACATAGTAAAAAAAAAAAAAAAAAAATGAATATGAGAAAAGTAGTTGAATTAAAAAGCAAATTGTAAATAACTTGTAAAGAATTTAAACAAAAAATATATATACTAAAAAAATGGTATTAACAAATTATTGTTAAAAACAAATAATAAAAATAAGTTTACAGTAAGTATATATAAGATAATAACATAATATCTGGTACACAAAAATATTTGATACATTAATTTCAGAAAAAGATAATAATAAATAATAATACACATCAAAAACAAAGAAAAAATTGTATGAAAAAGAAAGTTTTATTAGAACATTAAAGTTTTATTACGACATGATAACGAGTATAAAATAAATGAATACAAGAATACAATGACACACTGATCAAGCAAATAATAATTGCACATAAAGCTTTAATAAAAATTATCTTAAGAGTCCCAATCAGAACTAGCTCCCTCGGTATATTTGAAAATCTTAATGTCAAATCAATAAATAACTTTGTGTAAAAACTTTGTTACTATACACACGTAAACATTATTCTCTACCTTCCGTTACAAATACAGGAGTTACTAGATACTCCACCCTGATGCTGCAAAAAAATAAATACAACCTTCGGTCAAAGAGGATTGACCTACTACTCGGTTAAAGTGTACAATCTACTTCCATTATCCATAAGGAAAATTAGTAAGTTCTCACAATATAAAATTGCTCAAAAGAAATGGATAGTGGAGGTAGGTTGCGCACGGATCGATGAGTGGATCAAACCAAATAGGTAAAATGTATGCACTGTTTATGAATTTTTTTTAATTGGTCTGTATAAATTGGTCAATTTTTTTATGAATATTTTGTTTTTTATGGTTTATTATGTTAATTATAATGAGGTTAATTGGATTTATTACGTTTTTTTTATTGTTATTATTATGTTAACTTTGTTAAATAGCTAATCTTAGGCATGTTTCACATTTTGTAAAATGTTTCCCTCAGCACGGGACACCCCAGTGAGTAAAAAAATAAATAAATGCCTTGATATATAAATTATGCCAATGTTTTTGAAACACTGGTTCACAATAATAATGTTTCCACGTTTTGTTAGAAGTATTAACTATTCTTATCAGTCACTATTATTTTCAAATGCAATTTTTTATCAGTCAAGCATCGCCAATGTTGCAGGAAGGTCAAATTGATTTACTGAACTGGGTGCAATCATTATTTTTTAATGAAATTCTCTAATTATTTATCAATGGAACTTCATTTATCTTATAACACATACATAAAATTGTTACATTAGTGTAAAATTACTTTGACATCTAATGGGGGTTAGTAACCCTGTTCTAAAACAGTAAAAAATACATTATTTTACTATCCAAAAACATAATATCGTTGGGTTTTTGGCATAGTTGTGAGATATTGCATTTTTAAACTTAAAAATTCATCCCAAATCAACAATTCACATAAAACCGTAATTTGAATGTTATAAAATATTATTTTTTGTATTTATTAAATATGAAATATTTTTATTTACTTTTTAAACAAAGATTATTTGATGCCATTTATGAAGACACATAATTTTTAAAAAATTCATAGTTATCAACTTGTGCCAGAAACCTGACGATATGTAATATATATGGGATAGTGGGGTGGGGAGGTTGCACTGCGTCTATCATGAACCCCCCAATAAACACACAAAAATTAATACTAAGAGTGATGCTGCGATATCCCCCCACTTTCTCATCTGAGACATTGTTCCAATTCATGAAGGTACTGGACATTAGACAATTTTTTCAAAAAGAGTCATTGACACATTTCTGGTCATGCGGCTACAAGAGTAGATCCCAGCAGAATGCTCATACGAGGTTTTCCTGTAATTTGAATGATTTAATTCCAAAAACATGTACAACGTTTGCTCAGAGGAAGTTCTCTTTTGTGGCCCCGAAGTGTTCAATGTTCTGATGAACATATTAAGTTCTCCAAAACGAAAGCCATTTTCAGGAGTACAACAAGTCTGGATTTTGTCTAAGGGAAGAGACCATTGCAGGAGACTGCTGCGAGATATTGCACAGATTTATAAACTATTAAGCGTGTTATCCAGATGCCCTTTGAAGTATACGAGTAACAAATACTTGAAGATGGACATGTCAAAAGTCGGAATAATCGGCGCGCATGCATGAGACAATATATGAATGTAGAGGAAGCAAGATCTGTATGCAAAGATAGAGTGATGTGGCGTTCTATCCTCCCGGCCTCCCTTACGGGGAAACGGCGTGATGGTCTGTTGTTGTTGTTTATCAAGAACATGATTTAAAATATTTTTATTTTTTGGGTTTTCTGTTTTTTTTTTCTTCAGGCAACTCATCGTACAAACCCTTACTCAATGAGTTTTCGAGCCTGTATAGAGACTAATACAATAGTAATAATAACAAATATTGATTTTATTTTAGGAAATGGCGGTTGTTTTGATATTCTTGTACCTCGGACACCACACAGGACCGTGATACTGCGCTTCCGAATGAGGTACACTTAATGTATTATATGTACTTTATTTCTAAACACCATTTGCTGACGAGATTGGTCCGACCCGAAATTAATTTTTATTATTATTAGCACCACACTCAGGCCCCTTGAGATGATTTTCACAAAAATGGCGCTACATAAATTATCTACGGTAATAGTAAAAGGCCATGTGGTCCAATTACAGTATGGAAAAGAACAGGCTTGAGAAAATTCACAATCAATTTTTTGTGATCTCACTGGGAATCAATCCCGTAACGCTACTCTGTGTGAGGCATGAGACATGTGAGTAATCTGTTAATGTTGCATACTAACAGAAAGACAGAAAGGATTGTTAGTACTTTGTTTGACAATTACAAAACCAAGGGTTACATGTATTACCATGAAAGCAGCTACCCCTTGCCCAAAACTGTTTATTTTGTTCAGTTTTGAATATTCACCGTCAATTTTTATAACTAATTTAGCAAATGTGTAATATTTCTTTGCAATCAAACTGCGAAAAAAACACATTAGCAAATATTAAAATAAATAAAACAACTTTGTTTTTAACCACAATTTTTAAAATATTTTTTTTCATCGACCGGTTTCAAAGCAAACAAGCTTCTTCGTCAAGGTTTACGTAACTAATGAATTCTTTCCTGTTTTATTTTTATCATGTTAACTAAATACTACATGTGGATTCAATCTACATTGGAAAAACTAAAATAAACTTTAATATTAGAGTAAAAGAACACTTAAGGTGCCTAAAGAATAATATTTTTTTCTGAATTCGCAAACCATCTGATAGAAAATAATCATAACTTCAATAAAGACACTGGATTAAAAGTACTTCATGTTGAAAATAAAATATTTAAATTAGACAACTTAGAAATTAAAAAAGCGATTCTTAATAAGAAAAAATAAATTAATAACCAAATAAACAATATTTCTTTTAGTCCTCTCCTGTCTAGCTTCGAAAATATTGATATCAAATTACCACCCATCTAAGGAAAAAAAGACTTGATTTATTGGCTCCACGTGTAGTAAGTAGTAACATGATAAAAAAATATAGGAATGAATTCATTAGTTACTAAACCTTGACGAAGAAGCTTGTTTGCTTTGAAATCGGTCGGTGAAAATAAAAAAATAAAAAATACTGGTTAAAAACAAAGTTGTTTTATTTATTTTATTATAATGATAACCACAAAGTTAGTGCTTCAAATATTAAAAAAAATATATATACATTATATAAACTTTGAAAGCTTTTATTGTACTTCTCACTGCAGTATTTTCAATTTGTGACCAACCAAATACACATCAGTAAGTACAATCACCTTAATTTAGTTCACCAGCATGACTCACTTACCCGGATCCATTTTAGAGGTCTTGTGGTCTCTTCGGATCTGCACATTGCAAGTACATTTTTTTTTTAGCTTTAATGAATGGTTAATTACTTATTTTATTTATATTCTTTATTTACAAAAGATTTGTGTTGTCTTAGAATTTACATTTACTGCTTCAAATGCCCCATCACCGTCAGCTCGGCTCAGTACATATAGTCAATTTGTCTGTGACCCTCTAATCTAATTTTCCCAATTCGGACAGTGATAGGGTATGTTCCCTCACTACCCCACCCCTCTACCGGCTATTCTGTAACAGTTTGTACCGAGCAACCTTTTCACATTAAAAAAAAAACATACATGTATTGTGTACGATTGTCAGATTAGAAAAACTCCCTCAATACAAAGTGGATGAGCGGAGGGAGGTGACTTTGCATCACGACTCCAGCATAGCCGTCGTACAGTTGGATAAGCCCATCTACAGGGCCGGGGAGACTGTCAAGTTGAGGGTGCTTCAGCTCAGGCAGGACCTAACGCCTCTTCAGTTGCCGGTGAGTTACAATAAATTCTAATATTGGGTACAAATGTTAAGACCACTGTAAAGACATTATTATTTAAAGAGATATCTCAACTCAGATGAAGGAATTGTTGAGAAAGGCGTGGAATGACTCTTGGCTGACCTGTCTGTGTAGTGTCACGTCCATAATATTTTCCTGTCCACAGAGAGCCAATATACTTAATATGGCATAACCCGTGGTATCAATGGAAACAGACAGGGAACCTAATTAATACATACTAAATATTTATTTTTGTTTGCTTTCCAGCTACAATAAAAAACTCTTTTTATTTTAAGGTTTCCTCATAAGTTGGAGTTAATTTATCAATTTGAAAGGGTAGACTAGATTAATTAAGGAATATAAATTTTAACCATTGGAGTGCGGGTCCCAAACATGGACATATTTAATTACCGTTCTACCAGTGCAGATCACGACTTTTTTTGCTTAATTTTCTAATTATAAATGTATCTTTTGATCGTATTTTCACTGATCGTGCGATTTTGGTGTGAGATTCCCTCCATAGGTGCCTATCAAGTCATTATTTATTTTCTTTTGTAGATAAAAAAGAACAGGTTTCACCACATTTGCCTATTTCAAGAAAATAAATATTGCACTGAGCTGTATTACGATTCTAAATTAAAAATAAATCAATTTTTAAATGGATGTCTTATAGAATTTGAGTATTTCATAGAATTCGTCGTACTATTTGACTGACATCTTTAGAAAATAAAAAAATCTTCCTTTTTTGTGATAAGTATTTCTTTAAGCCATAATTAAATTTCTGAAATAAATACAACACTGGCGGAGAGATCGCCCAGATTTTTTATTTATTTTTGTGTTTTATAAATATGAAACATTAAAAATAATGTGTCTTCGAGAGTTGAGGACAATTTACAAAATACTTTATTTTTACATATGAGAATGCACATAATATAAAGATAGAAAATTACAAGAGATTAAAACAGTAAAACCCACAGTTTGAAATCACTATGCCTACATATATCTAATACCCAATCTTTAAACAAAACATACAAAAGTATTGTCAGTGGAGGAGATATTTCAAAATTGGTTTAGCCGGATGACACAATCCATTTTACTTCTACCTACCTCTACTCTCCATTTTTTATAGCCTTTTTAAACATGTTCTCGTTACTAATTGTTTTAATGGACATTGGAAGTGGGTTGTAGATTTTAATTACGTAATATTTAGCAGTGGAAGAGTTAACTAATGTGTTTATTTGCAGGTATTTAGAATTTCCATAGAGACGCCTCCAACAACGTTTGGAGGCCCAGTAAAGGTTGTTCAGTGGTTTAACGTCAGCACGCAGCAGGGAATTGTAATAAAAGACTATGTCCTAGATAAATACGCACAGCAAGTAAGTACAATACGACAATATTGACTCCTAAAATTACATTTTTAAAATTGATTTATTATAGTATCTAGTTTAAATTCTTCTGTTCCTGTTTTGAATGGATGGGATGATAACAGGTGCAATGTGCAATGAAACATGTTTAGACTTTTTCCGGTTATCGGCAAATAAATACATTTAATTATATTAATAAAAATACGTATATAGTTTTATTCCACTTTTATTTATAAATTTTTACCAGTGACCGGGTTTCGTCGTGACCGAGATCGTCAGATTGAGAATTGCAAGTGCAAAACGAAACTGTCCATTGCACGTTTGTTGCTAAACCAAAAATTTGAATGATTTTTTTCGAATGAAATTTCACATGTTTTGCTTTCAATAAAAAGTTGAGGGTTCCCGTCATTTCATTAAAGAATGATTTTTTTAGGGTGAATGGCGAGTGGTGGTTGACAACCGTGATTCCGCGGTTTCCTCTGTTGTGCAGTCCTTCGCTGTGACAGACTATGTTCTACCTAAGTATTACCTGACTGTGGAAAGTAGCAAGTTTTTCCTGGCTACCTTCAAACAGTCGGTTTATCAAATCTGTGCCAGGTAGGAAATTCAAACATCTTAAACTTAAACATCAACAGAAATCTATAATGTCAATACTCTAGAATTGATTGATTGCATCTGTCCCAGGTATTGAGTCGCGCACAGGTATTTGAGTCTTCTTAGTAATATTATCTGTTTTCAGGTACATGTATGGAGAAGGAGTTAATGGAAAATTAGACTTGAACATCTATTCTGATTCCTTCTCTTCGCAAAAGGTTCACTTCGAGACCCACCTCACTGCCTCACAAGGCTGTTTCAACTACTCTGTGTGGACCAAATCTCTTGGCTTCGCAGATGGCGATGTTCCTAAGATGGTCATATTGGACGTTGGATTCCAGGTCAGAAAATCTTCCAATAAAAAAATGTTCCAGTCCAGGGACAGTGAAATACTGCAATAAAAAATACCCCTTTAACTCTTGTGAAGCTATGATGTAACACGAGTCTACATAGTATACAAGACTTGATATATATCTCTTATTTTTTTAAATTATGAAGTTGTTATTTTTGTAACTTTAAATGGACATTTGCACACCGGATTTGGAAAGTAAATTTCGTATAAATGTGGAGGATTTTAATAAAAAAAATATTTATCCATGAAAGTGATACCAATACAAAAATAAATCTATTTAACTATATAAGAAAGAGCACGAGTATAGAACTTATAACAAGGAAGACAGAGACGTTGTTCCGGTGTTTGTCTGAAAGAGACAACAGTATCTAGATAGCACAATAGATACATGTAACATGCATAAAATAAGGAAAACATAAGTCATGTGTGTTTCTCTCATTTGTCAAATCTGTCGGTTATTGGCATTACACAGGAGCGCACTCTAGTTAAATGACTGGCATAATTATGATTTTTAATTTATTTTGCTAAATCAATATACCTCTATGTTTTTTTTTTCAAATGTCAACTTCAGAATATTCAGTTTTTTGCTTAATGCAACACAACGTTACAGCACCGTTCCCAAAATATTTTTTTAGCATAGCCTTTGAAGAGTTAAACAATATTTCATGTTAGCCTCGCCGACTAATCTACACACAATTCCCTTTATCAGTACTTTTTTTTGACAGTAGTAAAGTAGTTATAAAACTAGTAAAAGGCAACTCAGTTTCATCAAAAACATATTCCTTCATGTGGTACACGTGTTGCAAACATATGTTATGCATATGTTGCACATGTGTTACACTTCTCAGTTGTAATTTTATAGGAAGAAGGAACCAGAGAGTGGAAGAACAAAACAGCCATCTCTCACCTGTCTCCACATGTCGTGAAAGTCAACTTTGTTCACAAACATGATATTTACTTCAAACCAGGACTTCCGTACAAAGTCAAGGTGAGTTTATCTTCTGTATTTGTAAAATTCGATTCTTTAGCATTATGATAAATTTTGTTAGTGGTAAAGAAAAAAAAAGATAAACTATAAACACCACTTAGCATCTTCGCATCAACAGATGCAATATTTCTGATGATTGAACTGATATGGATAGTCAAGTAAATATCAGGAGCTTGTGGTGAAGTTTTAGATTAGGGAAGCAGTCACTTGGTACATACATCACTTGGTACAAAATTTGTGCCTACTAACACAGAAATTCAAATTAAGTGCTGTGAAATAAACTAAAAAGCAATGTATGCCATTCTCATCACCAAATACATTCAAACTTCTTTACTATACTTATGTGCGAAGTCAACTCGAATTCGCTTCATTAGTATGGTCCCCTCAGTATAATGTATATATTAATCAAATTGAAAACATTCAAAAGAAATTTATAAGGAGCCTGGAATATCGTTTTGGCAACATTGAAAATGATTACGGCACATCTTTGATCAATTTTAATATAGAATCACTACAAAAAAGGCGCCTTACATGTGATTTAATTTTTCTTTTCAAATTTCTCAATAATATAGTTGATTCGCCGTATCTTTAATCAAAATATTGGTTTCCGTTGTCCTCTTTGCTATACTAGATTTAATTCCCTTTTTTATGTACCAACTTGTAAAAACAATTATACCTAGAATTCATTCATTAAACGTACCTGTAGAAATTATAACGGACTCAGTATTGATGTAGACATTTTTAATTGCACGTTGCATTTGTACAGAAAATTTCTTCATGGGGTCGATTATTTGGGATAGTTGCTGAATGTGGATCTTGAGTGGTTTATGCTATGTATATGTGCCGCATGTAATGTATATGTTTATGTATGTTTTATATGTGCGTTCATGTGTGTGCGTGGATGGCTCGGAGTGTACATTCGGTATTTTTATTTATTTTAATTTATTACCTCCACGGAAAACGCAAATGTCAACAAATATTCTTTTCTCACTTGAAATTCTTATTTATTTTTTATTTTTTTGTCACATTTAATGTTTATATCTTTTGCATAATTTATGAAAACTTAATTGGTCTTTTTATGTTAAAAAAATTGTTGTTTTTAATACTTATTATGTATGGCTGTATGTTTTCTGAATAAAATTAAAAAAATAAAAATATAAATGAAAAATGCCATAATTTCAGCGTAATAGTTATATTTTACTGTTAAATATTATAATGCCATCGTGCCAACCGAGTTAAGTGCTAAATTTGCTATAAAACTTTCACAATATATGGAAAATAAACCTGGATGTGTTTATTAGAATTGGTTCCACAGTTACTAAAGATCTCTATTTATGCGCGGAGTTGTGAAATTCTGTATTGAGGGTTTGCCTTAAAGGAACTAAAATACTTGCGTTTAATATTCCGGAATCTGGACAGAGTGCGGTGTATTTTGTATTTTATACCAGTCTGCGCATAACTGTGCAGTCGGAAGGTTGTGTGTGGGGTTGTCACAATTTTTTAGAAGTTATTAATGAATGAACATTGAATCCATCTCAGATCGTTAGGATTAAAACAACAAATTTTGGGTTACAACAGTAAAAATAATATTGATTGGTATTATTTTATTGGAAGGTTAGAGTGTCGGATTGGAACGGCAACCCGGTCGAGAGCGCCAAGGTGCAGTTCTGCAAGATCCTCAACCAGCACCCCGAGGAGGTGGACAATGCGGAAAAGCCGGCGGTCCTACATGACAGTCGGACGAGGAACCCGCCCGGGGGGGCCAAGTCCATGGTGGATGAGTGCCAGGTCGGGGATACGGACACGCTCGGACACGCTTCCTTCACGTTCTCCATCGAGCCTGATGATAATACGGAGTTTGTCCAACTTAAAGTAAGTGAAGACTTTGTGAAAACAGGTCACTTTGTTATAAGTAAGAGTCAGTAGTTTTCTTTTTGGTGGAGAGCAGTGGTAATCTCAAGTCCGACAGCTCAGAAGTTTGGTAGGAAATTTCATGTACACAGATTTACCCCTTTTAAACTGTAAGGGAAAATGGAGGGGCACGATATGATTTTTGTTCATATATTTTTATTAAAAAAACTGATAATGGTATCGATGAACTAATTGCACCATGAATTAGTGTATTTAATAGTGATTTATTATTCTAAGCAAAGATTGCAATAATGTTCATACTTATATTATTTGTACTTTCGTCATTGGAGGGAAATTGCATCAAGTCTCCCCGATACGATAAGTATGTAATTAAAATCGAGAAACAATTTTATTTATATTTTTTGTTTTACTATTTTATTATTATTATTATAATTCAAAGAAGCAATGAACCGTTTGGAGAAGATTTGGCGAGATCGAAGTATATCAATAAACACAGAAAAGCTGTTGATGGAAGCCCTGGTATTCTCCGTTTTCCTATATGGGGCCGAAACGTGGACAATGCGTGCCTACGAGAGGAAGAGGAGCGATGCATTCAAGATGTGGTGTTGGAGAAGGCTGATGCGAGTGCCTTGGACAGCCAGAAGGACGAATGCATCGATACTGGAAGAGCTCCATATTACAACTCGTCTATCAGTGGTGTGTTTGAGAAGGATACTGTCTTTCTTTGGACATATTGCTAGATGTGAGCCAGACAATCTAGAGAAGGCAATAATGTCTGGCCGAGTTGGAGGTAGGAGAAGCTGGGGTAGAATCCCATATAGATGGACTGACCAAATAAAGGTGGCTACGGGGCTAAAATTTGATGAGTCAGTACGTCGGGCTGAGGACAGACTGGAGTGGAACAGACTAATTAGAAGTGTTCATGGTGATCACGATCCTCAGCATTGAGGGACCGACTTGGAAGAAGAAGAATTATAATTCATTATAGGGAGGTAGCCTTTGCTGATGCGCCTATATCTCGTGTACTGCTTTTTGTCTGCGTCCTTCTTCCTTCAATAAAGCATCCAAACGTTTTTGAACTGGTTGACCGAAATGGAATGGACAACTAGACTTGGAAATTTATTCCAGTCTGAAACTACCCTGCTGGGAAGGAAGTTTTTATATCAGCAGTCAATTAAATGTTTTGTTTGAATCAATTGTTTACATACAGGACATGTATGATTACAGGAGTACAATAGTCCTCCTCACTAGGATAACCTGTGTTGAGGACTGTACAATGTTGTTTTTTTTCTTCTTTGTTCACATTGTTTTAAATCTATTGTCTGCCAAATTGTGACTGATATAATATTCAGTTTCATCTTATAGGCGATTGTAATTGATCACCCGCTCCGGGATCTGGAGTCCAACCGGCCAGACCAGAGGTTCGCCACCGCGTCTAGGATGCTGTACTCCTGGGGAAACTACTCCAGCATCAGCATGGAGATTGGCGCCCCACTGGCTGGAGTGTCGGAGCTGCGCCTCGGCTCCCGCCACAGCTTCCCTATCTTCCTTACTTTGGAGGAAGGGGAAGATATTAAACCCATCACCCTGCATTACGCTGTGAGTTTAAAAATCTAAGCTACTTTTTACCCCTGTGTGCTATGATGTTACATGAGTCTACATAGAATAGCAATACTTGATATACATTAGAGTTTGGGTCTACCAATGCTATATCTACCTTGTGCAATTGCGTTAATAAATTGCTCTATTTTGGGCTCATTAGAGATATTATAGACTTCGTCATTAAACTATCTTCTCTAAATTCCGTTTTCCTGCACATCTCTGAATACCCTTTTAGTAAAATTGCTGAAAATGTAATCAACCTAGAAACTATGATCATTATAATTTTTTTTAAATACCATCTTGTAAAAACAATTATACTTCAAATTCATTTATTAGACGTACCTGTAAAAAATATAATGGATTCAGTATTAATGTAGACATTTTTAACTGCACATTGCGTTTATAATGGGCGGCCTCCATGGTGTAGTGATCGAGACGCTTGACTCACGCACGGAAGGTTCCGGGTTCGATTCCCAGTGAGAACACAAAAATTTTAATTAGATTTTTCTTAAGCCTGGGTGTTTTGTGATGTAATTCATCACCGTAATTCTCCTGGCCTGTTGTGGTGCAAAAATAAACAAAATAAACAAAAAACAAAGTAAACAAAATAAACAAAATTAATTAAATAAATTAAATAAACAAAATAAACAAAATAAACAAAATAAACAAAATTAATAAAATTAATTAAATAAATTCAATAAACAAAATAAACAAAATTAATTAAATAAAATAAACAAAATAAACAAAATAAACTAAATTAATTTAATAAATTAAATAAATTGAATAAACAAAATAAACAAAATAAACAAAATTATTAAATAAATTAAATAAATTGAATAAACAAAATAAACAAAATAAACAAAATTAATTAAATAAATTAAATAAACAAAATAAATTAAATAAATTAAATAAACAAAATAAACAAAATAAACAAAATAAACAAAATAAACAAAATAAACAAAATAAACAAAATAAACAAAATAAACAAAATAAACACAATAAACAAAATAAACAAAATAAACAAAATAAACAAAATAAACAAAATAAACAAAATTAATAAAATTAATTAGATAAATTCAATAAACAAAATAAACAAAATTAATTAAATAAATTCAATAAACAAAATAAACAAAATAAACAAAATAAACAAAATAAACAAAATTAATTAAATAAAATAAACAAAATAAACAAAATAAACTAAATTATTAAATAAATTAAATAAATTAAATAAACAAAATAAACAAAATAAACAAAATAAACAAAATTCATTAAATAAATTAAATAAACAAAATAAATTAAATTAACAAAATAAACAAAATAAACAAAATAAATGTTGTGGTGCAAAAATAAACAAAATAAACAAAAAACAAAGTAAACAAAATAAACAAAATTAATTAAATAAATTAAATAAACAAAATAAACAAAATAAACAAAATAAACAAAATAAACAAAATTAATAAAATTAATTAAATAAATTCAATAAACAAAATAAACAAAATTAATTAAATAAAATAAACAAAATAAACAAAATAAACTAAATTAATTAAATAAATTAAATAAATTGAATAAACAAAATAAACAAAATAAACAAAATTATTAAATAAATTAAATAAATTGAATAAACAAAATAAACAAAATAAACAAAATTAATTAAATAAATTAAATAAACAAAATAAATTAAATAAATTAAATAAACAAAATAAACAAAATAAACAAAATAAACAAAATAAACAAAATAAACAAAATAAACAAAATAAACAAAATAAACAAAATAAACAAAATAAACAAAATAAACAAAATAAACACAATAAACAAAATAAACAAAATAAACAAAATAAACAAAATAAACAAAATAAACAAAATTAATAAAATTAATAAGATAAATTCAATAAACAAAATAAACAAAATTAATTAAATAAATTCAATAAACAAAATAAACAAAATAAACAAAATAAACAAAATTAATTAAATAAATTAAATAAACAAAATAAACAAAATAAACAAAATTAATTAAATAAATTGAATAAATTAAATAAATAAAATAAACAAAATAAACAAAATAAACAAAATAAACAAAATTAATTAAATAAATTAAATAATTATCCATATTATCTATACCTATATATATAAATGGCAATGTTCAAATGGTTGTCCTCGATGGAGTGAATAACTACCGGACTGATTTACGTTCGGTTTTCAGATAAATGTACATCTTTACCACGAGAAGGTTATAGCTCATAAAATCTACAATTTATTAAGTTCAAAAAATACAAAAAAAATGGATGGATGTTATTTTTTTGTGTATAAAAAAGTTTATTTTTGAATGTTTACAGATATTTGATTTTTTCAGATAGTCACCCGTTTAGGCACCATCTTCAACTGGGGCACAACGACCCAGTGCCCCACCACCATCCACGACGAGCGCAGCACACAGCGCGCGCGTACGTCCGGCACGCAATGCCCCGCCGGCGCGGCGCGCGCGCACACCGTGTACAAGGTGGCCGTGCACATGCGCGTGTGGCACCACATGTGCCCGCACAGCCACCTGCTGGTGTACCACGCCGCGCAGGGCCGCCAGCTGGGGGTCGCCAGCAAGAGGTTCCGGGTTGAGGACTGCTTCAACAACAAGGTGGGAGGGAATTCAACCTAATCTCCTAACTTCTAACCTGACCTAACCTTACTTTCGACCTGACCAAACCTTACTTTTGATCTGACCTAAACCTACCTTTGACCTGAAATATTCCTTATTTTGACCTAACCTGACCCAACCTTACTTTTGACATAACCTTACTTCTAACCTTACCTAATTTAACCTAACCGTACATGAGAAATTGAATTATTGTACTGCTTTTGGCCGTTTTGGCCATGTAAACAATATAATTGTATTAAAAAATAAAACAAATGTGTACTAAATATTCAGAGATAATTTTCACTCCTTAGTTAGAGCATATTATAGCATCTACAAACAGTTTCTAGTCCGCTTTGTCTGCTGCCAGCTAGCACGTAACAGTCTAAAGTTTTATAAACATTTTTCCCTTTACACTTGTATTTTGCATCCAGGTGTCCCAGGAATGGATCCCGGCTACCGTGGCTCCATCGTCAGCCACCAAGCTGCAGTTGCGCTCCACAGGGCCGGCCCTGTGTCTCCTGGCGGTCACCAGCTCCGCCCTGAACCTCCTCGCTCCGCACCCCACCGTCCATCAGCAAATTCTGCACAAACTTAGCGCCCTTATGCACGCCAAGCAGTCTGCTCAGGACACCGAGGGGTTGTGTTTTTCCGGTAATATAAACGGCTGTCAAATATCAAAACCTATTGTTTTAAAGGAAAATGTTCAGGGAGGTAAAACAACAAATTCAAGTGTGGTCTACATGTATCCAAAAACAATTTGTGATTGACTTTTTGGTCAAACATTTGGCTAAATGTTATGAAATATTTGTAAATAACCACTTACCGACTTTTCTACGTCTACCGGTTTCGAGACGTACCCATCTCTTCATCAGGACACCAATTAAATGACATTCAAAACTCACTATTCACCTTCACCATAGTTGCTGCACAAAAATATAAAACCAACATGCCTATTTGAAACCACATGCTTTAATTTACATTCTAACTGATTATAATTTATGAAAATGTTTGGGAGAAGAAAAAAAAGTGAGGGGATGATGGGAGGCAAATTCCTTGAATTGTCTATTTTTAAAAACAACAATAAAATTAGTTGGTTAGTTAATAAAATTAGATTATCCCCGGATGTCCGCTAGATAATGGCACCACTCTCTTTAAGTTGACAACTTTGGCTTCTGTTTTCTTAGGAAATCATGTTGAGTTGGTTTTTCCAACAATTTATTATTAAATGATATTGTCGAAACATTAAAATATTCAAAAATAAGACTCTTTGCAGACGATGCCTTAATATATATATCGGGAGAAAATTATAAAACAATTATGGACAGACTAAATCATGATCTTAATAGTGTATCACTGTGGCTAAAAATTAATAAATTAAAATTAAATGTTAACAAAACTAAATATATGAATATAGGAAACAAAAGAATAGAAATTACACCATCAATTGTAATAGAAAATGAAAAACTTAATGAAGTCACTGAAATTAAATATTTAGGTGTAATGTTGGATTCAAAATTTACATTTCACCAAAACGCTAAGATGGTAATAAATAAGATTGCAAAAAAATATCAATTTTGGGAAGGATCAGAAGATTTATTGATAAGGACTCCTGCAAAACTATTTACAAAGCAATTATTGAACCACACGTTAACTACTGTAGTAGCATTTTATTTTTATCAAACAAAGAAAACATAGATAAACTAACTGTATTACAAAATAAAGCCTTTAGAATCATTTTGAAAAAAAACAGATATACGAGGGTAAAGTCGATGGTAAATGAAATGAAATTATTAACATATAAACAAAGAATATTTTACAATACAATGATATTTGTTCATAAAATTATAAACTCTAATAAAAAAACAGAATTTTGGAAAAAAATTGATCGGAACCAGCATGAACACAATCACAATACTAGAGAAAAGAACAAAATTAGACTTCCATTTAGGAAAAAGGCAAAGTCACACAATTCAATTTTATTTAAAGCAATTAAAAAGTATTACGAAATGGAAAAAAATATTTATGAAGAAAAAAACATATCAAAATTTAAAATAATGGCCAAGACATATGTGATAAACAATTTATAAATTAAATATATTTGCAATGTTATTATTAGAACACACATAACAATATGTATGATATGTGTGCCCTATTTTAAGATTTAAATAAAATAAATGAAAAAATGACTAAACATATTAGATTTGTGACACGTTATGTCAAACAAACTATGTTTAATGTAAAGCTTAAAGACAAAGAACTGGATCTTGTGGATACCACCGTATTTTTGGATATAAAATAAAATTCTAAGCTTCGATACTTCTATAGTTAATTTATCAAACAGATTTGGTCTGCAGCCTACGCTGTTAAAAAGATTCGACATCTTACTAATGTAGAAACAGCTAGATTGGTATACTTCAGCTACTTCCACAGCTTTATGTCTTACGACACACTGCTGTGGGGAAGTGCTGCAGATGTTGATTCTGTTTTTATGCTACAGAAGAGAGCTGTTTGAGCAATTTACAATACGAGTCCCCGAGAATCGCTTAGAGATAAGTTCAAAAAAATAAATATATTGACAGGCACATGTCAATATATTTATGAAAACTTGATGTATGTACATGAAAATATTGTTGATTTAAAGAGTAACAGAGATTTCCATAGGTTCTACTCTAGAAATAAAGATATGCTAGCTGTGCCCACTGCAAAAAATCAATAATTCTTTTGCCTCAAACTGCATACGATTTTGCAATAAGGTACCTCTTGAAATTCAGGCTTTGCCAACAAAAAATATTATCTCTCATCAACTTCAGGGTGCCTGGAAGAATGACTAGACATTGTTGTGTAGCAACAATTCACGGACAGTGTATACTTGTAATGCCACGCCGTATTGAACAGACTTAATGAACTCGGCAGTAGTTATTCCCACGTATCTGATATATTTAGGTAGGGTATTGTTCCTATAGAACAAACCCTTTGAACTTTTTCAAAGATGGTGAATCGTAATTATATTTATTTATTTATGCATTTCATAATAAGTTAGTATTATAAATTTTTGTAAAAGGCAGATTTGCCGTTTATGTTAATAAAATAAAAATAAATAAAAAAAGATCGTCTCAAGCACGGGCTGTTTGGAAAGAGCTACTATAGAGTCGAAGAATATTTGCAGGACAAGACACCTTGGCATTAGATTCATGTTTATTGATTTTCATTTTAATTTATTGTTTTTAGTTTGTTGATTTAAATTGTGTTCTTGATTCAAAATTATTCCTTTGATAGGTTTAATTTACTAATTATTGATTTATATTTCAAAGTTATAATTTTATTGATGATTATAAGAAATTCGATGAATCCTATATAAATAATAATATACAAAAAATACAAATAGCTTTACTCTGCCCGAACACAGAAAAATATTCGCAATTTCAAAATGTAAAAATGTCAATTCAATCTCAGCTCTTTTTCCAGATAGATCGCCACAAACCAAAGATGGACCCTTTAAGCATTTCATGCACAACACGGTGCAAACATTTCTCAGCATCGGAATAGACATCATGTCCGACTTGATTCCCCGGAGAGTAAAATGCTCGCAACCGCAACCGCTCGAGAACAAGCTATCCCCGCCCGAGGAGATGAACTTCCACGACCAGTTCCCGAAGATCAGGGAAGATTTTCCGGAGACATGGCTCTGGGAGGTGTACGTTATGGATTCAAAGGGGATCTTAGAAATTCCGGCGGTCGTACCGGATGAAATAACGCAGTGGGAAAGTGAAGTGTACTGCGTCAGCCGTTCCGGTATTGCGGTGCCTCAGAAAAATCAGTCAGGGATTCTGAAAGTCATGCAGCCATTCTTTGTTGACCTGCAAACGCCCAGGACCATAAAACGCGGAGAGGATGTCCAGATATATTACAAGGTCTTTAACTATTTGGACCAGGATATTCCAGTGAGTTTTACCTTATTTTTTTGTTTGTATAAATTACCCAACACATTGGAAGAACCATAGAATTAAGAATAGCCCAGAAACTGCATATGAGCATCAAACAGACGGCGGTAGTTTTATGTTTTGACCATTAGTTTCTTTATAGACGTCGCTCAGTACGCAACTTCCGATTTGAATTCAACTATGCCGTGTTTTGTCGTTTTGAAGTGTAGAAATATCGCTGGGATAAAAAAGAAACGGGGTGGGATCACATTTCATGTGTAAGTAGCAAATGCATTACTTAAAACGTTGATTATTTTTCCATCTGTCAGATTGTCAAAGAAAACAAAATGGACATGGAGAGAACAAACGAAAATTGGACCTCTCGGATTAAACAATGCCGTGGTGGACATTTGACTGGCATTATCTTTATAACACAATGCCATCAAATATTATTTAACAAGACAAAAATATCCGCTAAATGTAAAATAAAATTTGTTAAGTTCAAAGTTAATTAATTCAATTACTCTCATTAAATGACCCTTTACTTATCTACTCTGTTGTGTCAATCAATGTTTCCGCATGTACAATACAATTTTAGAGAAATTAACAAATTGCTTTTTTAAAAATATAATTATCGTACATTTATGTTAAGGTGGAAGGTAAGGTGATCTGTCTTACGCTTCAGGTAACATTCCAAGGACTATGAAATATTCTACTGAGAAAACACCCTTTTAAATGAATATTTTGCATCAACCATGTTGGGAATTGAATCCGAGACCTCTTGCATGGTAGGCAAACGCGCCGACCATTACACCACAAGGCCGACACCAAAAAACTGTTGTGTGAATGAGTTAAAGGGTGAAAAGAAAAACGAAATAAAAAAACATTGTTTTAAGACAATAATTATGTTATTTTAGTGTTAGGTTCTCCTAGAATTTCTGCTTCTTTGAGTTATGACTTATGACTCAATTTTATCAAATGTGGGATATATAGCTAAATCTCCTTCTCCAAGATGCTGGTTTTTCGCAGACATCAGACCCTTCAAAACTTTTAATTTTTCAGATTACCATCGACTTGGAGATCACAGCCGGGGCGGTCGTGACCGCGTACGACCTGAACTCGGGCACCAGCCAGACATCCTGCCTACCGAGGGGAAGGTCCATCGTGCATCACTTTACGCTGATGGCTCAGCAGCTGCGCAGTGTGAACGTGTCGGTGGCCGTGCAGATACTGAACTCTGCGCATCACCTCTGTCCCGGTGCTAAGCCCAGCACTACGTTGTATGACATCAGGTAATCAATTACAGCTTTGTTATATGTTATGATGGATTTCCGGTTTCCAGTACCAATGTTTAGTGTATTTTTACGCTACGGAGCTCTACTTTTAAATGTCAGCGGGACTCACCGACGAGAACTGGTGACACGAGGAGTAATTTCTAAATTACAGACCTTTAAAGAATCATAGCGATGATAACAATACATCATTCTTTTATTTTTTTTAATTTGGCTCAGTTTGATAGTCTATTAACAAATAAAATAAAAATATTAATTATTAATGCTATTAAAAGTTCTAATTAGTTTTTAAAATAACCACCTTAATAAAGCATAGATGGTGATGACGATAGATCTGTGAACAATTCCTTGCTAATCTTTTTCATAACTGAAATTTTCAAATGCCTTCCTTTTTTTGTAGGGATAAGATTCTCAAGCAAATAATTGTAGAACCAGAAGGCTTCACCGTGGAACATCACAAATCGGCCCTGATGTGTGCTGACGGTAATATTTTTTCTCATCACCCTTTTCTACACCGGTGTTCATTCAAATATACACAAAATTTAAGGTTTGTTTTCCCGAAACGAATGCCCACTGTCAACTGACCTACTGTCGTCTTAAGGACAGTGCAGAAATTAAATCACACATTTCCTGTTTGCGGATATCACATTTCCTGTATGGGGAAGTAGTATGCAAAATCAAGTTCCCACTAGAAAGTCAAGTGAACACTAAACAATATATATGTACTAACACTCCCAGTTCATGCAGTCAGTTCCATCATGTAGTCAGATAGATAGTTCAGTACTTACACAGTTACTGACGTAAAACGTTACTATTCTTTCTGTTACCCTTTTTTCAGGTATAATGTTCATTATATTAAAAAAAAAAACATTCTTTTTCAATTCTACAAAGGTGTGACTCTTAAAAACTATTGATTTTCTCATTAAAAACAAATGTGTTCATGTGGAAATAAATTAACTCGACAATCTCTCAGCTCCATAACTAATTAAAGTGTTGTGATAATTTGTATAACACCTTTAATCCTAAAACTAGTTGTTTACATATTTTACATAAATATATTCATACATACTACTCTTAAGGTGATGTAAATAATTATTTGTTATAAATCAATTTAGCTCTGTCTAAACTTTGGTCAGCCATTACTCAAAACAAGCAATTTCTAGTTATCTCTGTATGGAACTGAGCCATTGATATAATCGTTTTCTTCTATCACCTCCAACTGGATAGGAGCTCCCATGCAATCCACATGCATCAAATTTTACAAGTTTTATATTTTTATGATACTACTTTACTAAAGACATCGAGCTATTGGAAAAACTCCAAAGATGTGCGACAAAAATCCCCAAATTACTCAAAAGGATGCCTTACCACGGTAGATAAAAAGCACTAGGACTTTCATCATTGGAAGAACGACGGAAGAGAGGGGACTTAATGGAAATTTATAAGATACTCAATAATTACTATGACTGCCCCCTGCATGAGATGTATCAATTAAATCTCAACACTAATTTACGGGGTAATAACTGGAAGCTCTATCGTCCCCAATTCCACCTCAATCCCAAGAAAAACTTCATTTCTAGCATGATAGTTTCAGACTGCAGTCTAGTTGTCCATTCCATTTCGGTCAACCAGTTAAAAAACCGTTTGGATGCTTTTTTAAAGGAAGAGGAACTCGGACAAAAAGCAGCACACAAGATATAGGGGCATCAGCCAAGGCTGCCTGCCTATAACAAATAATAATGATAATAATGACTACTAGTTTTTACCTGCGGCTTTGCTCACGTGATATAAGGGAGAAATTATTTAGGTAATTATTTCGCTGTGTCGTTTATCAATAAGAATTCTTTTGCTATGAAAGAAATGTGATGATCCGTTAGACTATGGTGACATATCATTATTCTGTTCATAAATCTAAAATCCTACTGCAAAAGCAAACCAAATTAACCATAGATCTCTCTCTGTTTAATCCGAGGATGGTGATCACACCCCACTCCAGGCGTGGCTCGTCCGTGGACAGTCTCCCTCCATCTGGAATGGTCTTGTGCTGTTGGCTTTAGGCATTTGTCAGTGATAGTTCTGATAATTCAGTGACCAAGCTGCTTCATCTTGTTAGTTGACGTCCACGCGACTTTTTCCCTTCGATACCTCCCAGGAGGATAGTTTACTCCAAACTGTCAGAGTTCCCTCTGGAAATATGTCCAAAGAACTACAGGAATCTTAGAAAAGTCGCGAAGTGATTATTTACAAATATTTACTAACTTTTATGAAATAATCATTAATTTTTATCGTACAACTAAAAATGTTTATTATTTTTTATATTAAACTATTATAATTGAATTTTGCAGATGTGACAAACAAGACCGACTTGATATGGACATTTGAGAGGAATGACTGCGTTGATCAATCCGAGAACTGGTTTGTGTCAATAGTAGGAGACATCACTGGTCCAATGGCCATGGTATTTATGCATTGTTTACCCGTACATTAATTATGCATGTTACAAGTTTAGTACAATAACCCATATGAAAACAAATAGGTTTTAAGTGTAGGAATACATTTCAACAATAAAACATAATATACAAGATCACGCTTTGGAAGAAGCTTGATCGCAGCGCTAGTGTCAAAATGGGAGGTATTAAAAGTGTTTTGAGTACGTCCAAATGTTTGCAGACAGGCTGGATTTCCTCCCTAGGGAGTTATTTTGATCTAAATGTGTTGCAACAGAGAGGGAAAACATTTTGAGAAGGGAATATTGAAGTCTAGGCACTTACAGGGCTTACGATCTGTCGTCGGCTGGTCAAAGTGGCCTTTTTACACACTGTGTAACATTCACCATTCTATGATTGATTGAATCGGCATTAACTCCATACAACCTGCTGACAGAGAGAGCTGCCCATAGAGTCTACACAAAAACCAATTAAATAAATCTGTGGCAGAAACTAATGTTGGTCTGGTGGGTAGGTATTCCACTTATCTAAGGTGTTAGCAAAAAACTTCTGATAATACTTTTCAATTTTTATACTTCTTTTTGAACCAGTTTTTGAACCAATATTTTTAAATGTTTATCAAGTTGTGTTAAGACAAGTACTGGATTTTATTCCCTCAATCCTCTTTACGTCGGCCTCGTGGTGTAATGGTCAGCACGTTTACCTACCATGCACGAGGTCTCAGGTCCGATTCCCGACATGGTTGATATGAAATATTTATTTAAAAGGGTGTTTTCTCACCAGATATTTTCCAGAAGTCCCTGGACTGGTACCTGAAGCGTAAGACAGATCATCTTACCTTCATGCAACAAAAATGATCAAGATACACTGCAATTGGTGTACCAATGCAGTGTCATATGCACCATTGAGCGCAGAAAGAACCCTATTTTCTCTTTGGTTTCAGAATGTGGAGAACTTAATACTCTACCCATGGGTTGCGGAGAGCAGAATTTGGCCCTGATGGCATACAACCTCATCGCGCTGGACTACGCCCTCGCCGGCAAGAGGGTATCGGGAGATATGAGGGAGAAGGCCCTTCAGCATCTCTCCTTAGGTCATTTTTTTCTTCTTATTCTTTAAGTCGTGTTAATGAATTTTTTATCTCCTTATTTAAGAAATTCTCTTTAAAATTTGAGATATATGTCTCTCTTTACAAAATCCCACCAAGGTTAAAACCGGCACTTTGAAGATTTTCTAAACATTTATTTATTTATAAAGGCCCAGAGGGCTCTTACAATATTTAAGTTAAAAAGCACAATAAAGTGTTATAGCAATTGACATAAAAAAGAATCATAATATCTTAATAATAAGTTCATGCTTTTACCAGCTGAGACAGATTAAATGCATACGCAAAAATTTGCCAGTTGATGCCGCCCGTCAATTAATAAATGCGTTTGTAGTGTCTAGAGTCGATTATTGTGATGGTATCTACGCGGGTCTACCAATGACTAAAATGACTCGCCTACAGGCTGTATTAAATGCCGCAGCGAGACTTATTTTTGGAATCTCTAAATTCAGTCATATCACTCCACTACTATATTACATATCATATTTTATTTATGACGTATCATACGTTTCGAAACCGGTAGACATATAAAAGTCGTGGTTATATACAAATATTTAATAACATTAAGTAAAATGTTTGACCACAAAGTTAATGCTTTAAATATTAATAATATAATGTTTTTTTCCTTTATTCAATTTTTTCCTTTTTTTATCTTAATTTGTAAAAAAAACTGACACAACTACTACCCAATACTATTTCATGTTCTCTGTATTACTGTTAATATCCTTAATAAATAAAATAAATCAAACAAAACTCCAACGAAAAGTTTAGCGGACCTATATAAAATCTTAAGTGAATC